>NW_025422647.1:0-69965 GCF_904849725.1 Hordeum vulgare subsp. vulgare | reverse complement strand
ACTGACGCAGTAACAAGTTCGCGAGTTTGCCTTAAAAAATGTACTATTATTCTATACTTGTAAGTTCTATATACTTCAGAGTCATACCAGACCAGGAGCATCTAGAATTTTAGATCCCACATCTGCGGTGCAAGGTACTAAACTGTTGCTACCTGAACGAATTCCATGTATCGTTCTTACTATCTCTTATGCATGTGATCTTGCATGGGCTCTTGTGTTGAGTATGGTATATGCCTCCTATGCATGTGTTATTCTTCACGTAACACCCTCATATTTTTCTGACACAGAGTTGGCAACAATACTGGCGATCGAGTTACAACTGGGATGTAGGTTAACCGGCGACATGCCGCTCTCAACGTGCAAGTGCAGCAGCCCTATAACGTGCGTCCACATGGATCTCTGCAGTTGCCGGTGGAAATCCATGGTGATTCCTATGTATTTCTGGCAATGTGCAGGCTCACTGCTGGCGCTGGGTGGCTACTAGGGGCGTACAAAGGCGGCTAAGTTTTCCTTCATTTTAAATGGTATTCTTGATTTGCGACAATCCTAAGGGCCTATTTAGCGGGAAAAATCTACCAAAATACTTTACCTTGATTTTGGTGATACATTGGGTTTTCGAAGGCGGACCGAGAGGGAGCTCGAAGCACGCCTCCTGCAGGTGTAGATGGTCACGGTGGAACACATGGTTTGTGATTGATGAGATATTTTAGGAATTTTACGATGGAAGCCACCCGCAATTGCCCAACAATTTTGTGTGAATATTTACGAAAGAGTATGGCTTTGACATTTAAAACATTTGGACATGTCCGAAATGTCTTTGACATTGATTGAAATATGAAAACAATAGAAATTTATGTGAGTATTTATAAATTATGTTTGTGAGCATCGTGAGTGTACCTTTTCAAAGCTACATTTTTGTTTTGTGCGTGTACCATACAGTATTGTACAGGTCGACCAGGATAGAAAACCATGCGTGTTAGGATCTTGTTGCATGCAGCGTCACCATACAATATGAAGGCTCATGCGAGGGATGGTTCCAACTAGACAAAGATAATCCGGTCTTGATAGAGGGGCAAGGCTGTCCCGTCGACAGTTTTCTTGAAAAACCCTGCGATCGCTATGCACGTAGGAAGGGGGTTTGACAAAAAAGCGACGAATAGGTGAACGTCACCAATTTTTTAGATAAGAAAAAGGAGAAGAAGGATGTTTACCGTTTGCTAGCAGACCCTTATATTACGGACCTATATCGCGCGTTTACAGTTTGCAAAAATCGCTTTTTACGACTAGCGAGGGTCGCGGCAAAACATAACCCGCATCGTGGAACTATAAAACAGAATATTCACGAATATTCTGTTCTACAGTTTCATGGGCAGGTTCTGTTCTGCCATGGCCCTTGCCAACCCGCAAATCGCAAGAATTCAAACTTACAATTTGGCATCAATTCCATTGATTTGTAGCAAATTTGAACAACCAAACACAATTTTCGCTCAAATTAAACCATTGTTTTTTTTATCAAGACACTAAAGAACATCATGCAAAAGCAACCACCATCTTCACCACCGTCTTGGTTCTCGTTTCTCTCCACAACCCCAAAAGAATCTCACGCAAAAGCCATTATCATCTCCGTGACCATCATCGTCAACATCATCACTCTCCATTTCCGCCACCCATTCCCCCACCGGCGCTGAAGTCATCACACCTTGCAGCCATCATTCTTCTCTTCAAGATTTCTTTTCTTGCCATATCATGTCATTCTTTGGTGATGTCGTTCATTTTATTGTGATTCATTGTCATGATCTTGTTCTCCTCTGCAAGAAGCTTGGACAAAGCCTTGTTCTCCTCGGTAAGGGCTTTCCTCTCCTCAATGGCGGCCTTGCACAACCCTTCTTCCTTGAGTAAGGGCCACTTTCTTGCTTCTCCTGCGCTTTCTTCTCGGCCAACTCCTGCTTCATCTCCTCATTTGATTGCACCATGATATCTATCTTATCATGCAAGCTTGATGCCTTCGATTCCCTCTTGATCTTGTCCTTCGCCTTTTTGTTTCATCCGACTTGTTCTTGTTTCTTGGGCCATCATCATCTTCATCATCATCATCCGTCTCGGTGAGGGAGCCATTCTTCGGTGGGGATTCTTCCTCAATGAACTCCCAGTTTTGGCTATGTTGATGCAATTTCGAACAATGCTCTAGGTTGAATGACCTACCATGGGAAGCTTCCATGTCCTTGTACCTTTCTTGCACAATTACTCCTAAAAAACAAAAACAAAATTCAACATATGAAACATGTTTCAAACATTTAAAGTACAACGTGAGAAAGAACTCACATAGTTCAATTCAACGGTATCACTTGGTGGTGCATTGCGGTCTTATTCCAAGCAAGCAGCCCAACGGCTACAAACCGGCTTGATAGCGTCCCAACGACCTTGAAGAGACCTCAAGGTGAGCGGTGTTCTATTGGGATACTTCGCCATGAAGCAGAGGAATTGACCCTCTATCATTTGCCAATAGCACTTGGCGGTTTGTCTGTGATGGTCGTCGCATCAAGAGACACAACTTCCCACGCCTTGATAAAAAACTAACAAAAGAATTGTCACCGCATGTTAATTTTTATGCCAAACAAACTAACAACAAGAAGCTATGCATATTCTTCTTATTATTCCACTCAAATCATGGTGAAGTCAGATTTGATACAGGGGATTACTCCACTTTAAGATTATATACAATTTAAAGTTCAGAACCGAGTGACCATACCAGCAGAGGAGAGTAGTCTACTTTGAACCATGCTTGCGCCTTTGTTCTCAAATCACGCGAGAAAACCAAAACATACAAACTGTGCGTGCTATGCAGATGTGGAGGAGGGGGGAAGCTCACCATGTTTGCTAGGATGGGCAAGCAGCCATCCGTCTGCTAGTCCTTCCACATGACCAATGTCCAGTCTATAATGAGCAAGCTAAAAAAAGTGTAATGTATGTGTCCAGTAAACATGCACACAACAAAATAGCAATCGGCCGGTCATCTAATCTATGTAAAACAATTCAGTGATCCCACTCCTATCTTGCATTGTTTCATTGACAAAACCCATTAAAATGAGAGTCATGAATGAGTGAAAAGAAATACATGTTCTGTTATGGAGCTAGCAGTTAGGAAATAGCATGTCTAGCTTTCCAAATCAAGAAGATTTAGACAATCGAGCAACAATAGATGATCAAGCAACAGTGAAAATGACCAAATGAACTGTACATGATCATAGGAACGATTGATATCAGGAATGCACTGTTAGGGTACATAGGACAGAACATGCCAGAATTTGATAACAACCCTAGGAATCAAACAACCATGTCATCACTAGTAGACGAATCAGAGTTATAGTGTTTTAGAGGACATGCCATAAGGGGCTTCTTTATAACAAAGCCTGGTAAACCATCACACATATCACACAGCCAAAACATTCCAACCACTGGCATGGAGATCAACCAAGGACCAACTGCAACCAGCACACACATTACCCAGCACGTCGACAAGGGAAACACTCCAGCGCATGCAACACAATACCCGGCAAAAGACAAAAACTCATAGGACTAAAATTGAGGGCTAAATCCACTAATTATTTTACCATAATCACCACGAGAAGCACAAGTGCTTGCATTAGAGACCATCAGCGCAACCCAGAATCCTAGAAATTGCCATGTAATTAAATGTACCAAGGATGGATGGTCATCAGCACAAGTGCTTGCATTGCAAGACGAGTGTTTGTGACTCCTTGAGCATCTCAATGAGTTCAAATCGATTTCTGAATGCAACATCATATGTGAACTATAATTATGTGCAATAATTCTGCCAACATAAACAAAATGATACGAAAACAAGGCATGATCGTACTGAAGAAAACTAATAAAATGAGCCTACTACTAAGTTTTCCACTCATTCAAAATTCATTTGTACTTTCAAGTAATACTTTGACAAAAACTCAGGTATAACTTGGTATTTATAATATAGCAGGCCCCCAAAACAAAACGAAAATAACAAATGGCAACTCATATGTGACAATTCTAGTAAAAAGCAGCAGCAAGTGTGATAAAAGGAAGTTCTTGTACTAGGTTGTAGTAGCAGTTGCTAGTACCTTTCTTCACGGACAGATGAAGAACAATAATGTTCTCTTCCTTTTCCTGACTGAGATCAGCACCACAATCTAGAATGTAACTGAAGAAGGGCGGGTTTAAGCCATCCACGGTGTGCCCCAACCTCCAGGGGAACCTTGACAATGTAACAATTTAATTCATGACACTGACAAAGACCAACATGTATATATATTAGGAAGTAGTAACAAACATGAGCAGGCTAATGGACATGGGAAGTGTGTAATCGTGTAAGGACAGGCTATGGTTTGATATATTCCAAATTATCACCATTTACATGAAAACCAAAAAGAACTGGACATATATTCACATGTTGAGCTATACTGTTTTTCCTGAATCCGAATAATGATAGGATGCCCAGTTTACATAGTGCCTACTCCAGCCACCAAGTCTCTAATTTAGAAAGAATGGGCTATATTCTACACTAACCCAGCAACACAGACATGATGATTCACTCCAACTGTATTTGAATATAAAATATATGTTTGGACCCCGCTAGTCCCAGGGCCTATGCTAGTCCCAGGTTCCATTGAAACTAGTATAGAGCTTGCAAGTTGCAATTGTTGCATCAACATTGTGTACAATGATGTTTTGCCGGGGGGATGAGAATAGGAACGCGATGATGTGACACCTTTTGCACGCATCCTGGATAGGAGCAGTTAGTAGATACGTGCTTTGCCGACTACTAGAACCGTGGTCCATGGCCATCAATACCACAAATGGAAGGACAGGCTAGTTGGTTCTGTAAATTGAAAAAAAAACATTATTTCCATGTCAAAGTATTATGATAACAATCCGAAAATAGGAAATGGCCGATACTGAAATTTAAAGTATTGAACGTCACAAGCATGGGTACAGCTAGTGTCACACGTCCAACAATCTAAAGTGAGACTACTGCTGCTATCACTGGCAGTGGAGCAGGAAAGGCGCTAGTTTTGACAACTTGTATGTGTACTACTGCAAATGAACCAGATCAACCATGCGGCTAACTGAAAAATGGAAACAAAGTCCTCCACATGCCTTGGAATTATTTCTCACATGTTGACCCGACAAACAATTAACTAGTTGATTACTCGGATGTATGCAGACCGTTATTTATTTCTTCAAGTAATTTTTCGTTTCAGGTGATCCAAGTCTAGCCAGAATTGCACGAGGAATCGTACTTGCAAAATTAACTTGATGCTCGCGAGACTGGAGAGTGCTGCTACATGCACAAATTCAGTCTTCCAGGTTGACCTCTCAAATATTTTAGGTCTTGATAGATGACCATGTCATGGGCTCATGGCAACCTATGGTCACCATAGTACTATTAGAGTATCTCTAGCAGACCCCCTAAAAGGGCCGAACCCGCAAAATAACCGCCAAAATACAGGTCAAGGCGGAAAATGCTGCTAGACCAGACCCCACTACCGCGTCCGGCCCGTAATTTTTTTTTGCGGGGCGCGACAAAATGCCCACCCTAACCCGCGAAAATGCAGGTTCTTCCGCCCACCCCGTCGGTGCCCTGTATATATCTAAGCGGTTAGTTGGTGGGACATTTCACCCGCGCTTTTCCCCCACCTACCGCCGCCGGGTGCCGCCTTCGATTCCGGCCGTACCAGCCGTCCGGATCATGACGGTGGGCCGCCGCAGTCCCAAGATCGGCCTCCACCACGCCCTCGTGCCTCGGCTTACCGGAAAGCTACAAATCGGTGGTTGTTTTGTCGCGACCACCAGATTGGCTTTTCCAGCCACCGTTGGCTGCACCAAAGCCATGGATTGGTCGGGAGCACCCCGCACAGCCTCGGCAAAGCGCGAGCGCCGCATGCAGGTACTGGTTCCATCCTCTAGTTGCTGGCGTCGGTTTGCCGGCAAGGACTCTTCCGGCCATCGCTTGGGCTCGGCTTGCCGATGCCACTCATAGAGTGCGATGACTGCCTAGAAACAGTGTTGCGGCTCACATCCAACACACGGCAGCACCTCGGATGGGTATTCTTCAAATGCAGAAACGACGGGGTATGCCCTTCTTCCTCTTCTGCTTTGTCAACTTATTTGGTTAAATTATGGTAGCTTATTGAGGTGTTCATCTGTGTAGGAAGGTAGATGCTAATTTTGGTATTGGAAAGAAGAATACATCGATCTATTGATAGAAAGAAACTTAATAGATGTTCGTGCACTCCTTAGTATAATTGAACCTAACGATGCAGCTGCATGTGCAATTAGAATAGATATTAGAGGTGAATCAACGTCTAATTGTTTAGAATCAAAGCCGAAGAATGAAGAATGCAAGATGAAGAACCCCTGGATCAACAATGAATGCATGGAGAAGATGTTGATCCAACTAGTGGGAGCAGTTATGGAAGTTGGATATCTTCTAAAATGTCTAATTGTGGTTCTTGTTTTTTTTGGTCTTGCTGTTTTAGCAATAATTTGGTGAATTATGATGTATCCAATGCCTTTGAAGAAAATAAAGAAGCAACTAAATGTGTTTTCATGCCTGAAAATGCAATGGAAATAATAGATTTCGCAGGCCAGCGTGGGCGGCGGCCCAGCAGACCCCGTAAAATGGACCCTCATAAAAGGATATTTTGCCGCACACGCCGGTCCACAAAAGGGTTTTTCCGCGAACTGCAAACGACTTTTGCGGATCGGCTTTATACGAGGTCTGCTATAGATGCTCTTACATATAAGCAGGAGTCAAATACACGAATTCAGACTGAAGAAGCCATACGTACATGTTCCATATATTATCATCTATCATATAAATGAAGCAGGTATTTGTTCTACCCGAGCGCAACCAGAGGGGAGCAGGGGAAGGAGAGGAGCTAACCATGACTGTTATGGAGCCGATGCCGAACAGGCAGCGGGTCCAACGAAAGAGCCTACCACCACACACCTCGATGAACCCCTTGTCATCTCGTGTACCGATGGAATCCTGCTGCTGCTGCACAAGAAGGACATAACGAATGTTGATCTCAAATGGAGAAGGAAAAGAAGAAATCATGTCCTAGTAATGGATCCAGTAACAAAGACCTGTCCTAGACGCTGGAGCGGGGCTCCATGGAGTTCAGCTTGGGGGTGCCCTCCCTGGGTGAGCTTGTCGAGCCCCACCAACACGTACCAATGTTTAGCACCTGCACATGCAGTGCAAAAAAGAGGTCAATCAACATACCAAAGTGATGAGAGGTTTATGACCATTGTCAACCTGAACCCATGGTCAATACTGTTCGATCTAGTACTGGTTTCCGTGTGGATGTGTGCCTAGCCAGTATTCAAATTTATTGATTGAGCTCAATCCTTCTGCTCATGAACTTGCTCGTAGGGCTGCACGGTGGGTTTTTCCTGAAAAGGATGGACCTTTCATGTAGTTAATTCTGCTGGTATGACTTTAATCTTGTTCCTCCAAAATGGGGTAGAACATGGTGGTTTGATGACATATTTATCTGTTGTGGTTACTCTCAGTATCCGGCAATTACTTTCACCAACTCAAGAAATTATACGAGGCCATGAAGTTCAAAATTTTGGATAGACATGTGTCACTTTTTAAAAAGAATGTTGATACAGAAGTGCATCTCTCTCGAAGAAAAAGATACAGCTTTTTTGAAAACACATATACTATAGATAGGCAAGAACCTGTTTTTTTTTTCTTTTCTTTTAGAACAAATATAATAGACTTGGCAAATGGCTGGACCTGTTTTACACGTTATTCAACAGAAGAGCATATAATGAACATTTTATTCCACAGTAATGTCAATGTGAGCACTCAAAAGCAATATGCTTCATTTCAATGGAGGAAAAAATATCCATTTGACACAGGGATACGGTCAATTTCAACAACAAAATAGGCAACATCACAGAAAAATAGAACTCCGGTGAGATTGTAGAGGTGTTGGCAAGAGCCTCTCTCTCTCCCAATGGATGCACACACGCGCGCAAGCTGTTGGAGCAAATTGACACAAGCAAAAACAGAGGAGGAGGAGAGCAGCACACACACAGATTTGTTTTGCAGGCAACGGATGCCTTTTTTCTTTCTTCTTGCTTGACCAACAACACACACCGGTTCTGCTTTTGATGTCCAGTTACAAAAATCATTTTCTTGTACCGAATTTGAGAGGGGAAGATGGGTTAGAGCAGCTTACTACCTTGACGAGCGAGGAGAACCAGAGGAGGGATGTCCATGGCGTACAGAGCAGCAGCACAACAAGCAGGTGCATGTCCCCTAGAGCAGCAGTACAGCAGGCGGATGAAACAACCTTCCTCTCCCATGGCGAAGGTGCTCGATCAGGGAGAGAGAAAAGGTGAGGTGAGGAAGAGCCTACAGAAATATTACGAGACCGAAAGTTGAAGATTTTGGAGAGACATGCGCGGCCTTCTTAAAAAGAATACTGATAGAGGCAAACTAGATGTACACAAAATAGAATAGAGCAGCTCATAATGTCTAGCACTATACACAAAATAGGCAACTTCAGAGAAAAATAGTAGTCGTACTCTAGTGAGATTGTAGGGAGGCGCCAAACCAGATGAGATCATGCGAATAACAAATCATTTTTTTGTAAAGATCTTTCAGGTAGGCAAGAACCTGTTTTTTTTTCGTTTTGAACAACTATAATAGAGCTGGCAAATGGTTGGCTCCTTCTTACAAGTCATTCAAAAGAATAGAACAGCTCCGTGATGTCTAGCACTCGAAAGCAATATGCTTCATTTCAAAGAAGGAAAAACAAAAAGACTCATTTGACAGAATAATAGGGCCAGTTCAACAACAAAATAGGCAACGTCGCAGAAAAATACTACTCTAATGAGCTGGATCATTTTCTTGTACCAAATCTGAGGAAATCTGAGAGGATGAGATGGGTCGGAGCAGCTTATTACTTCCTTTCTGGTTTAGGGTCTTGAGCAGCAGCACATGCCTCCTCTCCCATGGTGCCTTCCACGCTCGCCATGGCCGGTGATAGGGTTCAGGTTCCTCTTGCCTGCTAGGTCGCCATGGCCGCGGGCTAGGGAGGGAGGGACTGCTGCTGGTGTGGCCATGGCATCGAGCTAGGGTTTCGTCCTGAGCTGCTGGATTCGATCTGGGGTGTAGGGAGAGAAGGGTGGCGTAGAAGGCGGAGGCCGGAAGGTCGCCGACGAGTCTGGGAGTGGGGAGCTCGCCGGTTGTCGGAGAGGGAGGTGGTCATTGGCGGCTGGATGGGGATGGGGATGGGATGGGGATGGGGATGAGATGGGGTTGGGGTTGGGGTTGGGGGCGGGGTTGGTTGGGAATCGGGAAGGAGGGCCTATCGTCTCTACTGGTTGGTGTTTGGTTATCTTAAAAATCATTTTTAATTGGCACCGATGGGCCTGCCCGCTGCAATAGTTCAAAACCATGAAAAATTTCATGTGGTCTTGGCGGGCCTGTACGCGCCGGTTCGAAACGAATTTTCCTTCTGGCGCGGACCAACAAGAGCGCGCGAGCCATAGAAGGTTTTCGTCATCGACGAATGCTTCTGATTGGTCAGCGTTGAGCTCTCATGGATCGATCCCCTCCTTCCATTTGGTCCATTCATTTTTTCGAATCCAACGACATACACTTCACGTCACGTGGATCATGCTCATTGCTCTCTGTATATCCCGTTTAACGATTCTAGCCTAAACTTCCTTCACCTATTATATATAAATCTAAATGTAAAACCTAATAAACATGTTCAATACAAATATACTCCCTTCGTCTGGAATTACTTGTCGTAAAAGTAATAAAAATAAATGTATCTACAACTAAAATAAACCTAGATACATCCATTCCAAACGAAGGGACTACGAAACTAAGAAGACGTTCAACTTTGTTGGTATAAGTTTTTTCTTCATGTCTACCTCGTCCCGTGTTCCTCCCTCGTCTGATGGTGGACACCCGACTAGTCCCTATAAATTTGACCATCAACTTTGTTGGTATAAGTTTTTTCTTCATGTCTACCTCTCCTTTTGTTGCTATTATTTTGTCCCTATAAAAGGCACAGTGTCCACAACAGCAGCGATCAATTCATTGCATGCAATGGTATTAATTAGAAAAATTAACATTTTTTTTTCTTTTTTTTCTCTTCGTCTTGGCCGCGATGCACAACCTAAGATGACCTATACACCAAGAAGGAGGAAGTACCTCTCCTTGATACTACCCATAGTGGGAGTAACATAGGTAGTACTCCCTCAATCTGGGTTTTATAGAGCATGTGCTTAGTTCAACTTTGTTGATTCCATGCTTCATGGCGGTAAACGGGCTCAATGCAGTAAGGATCCCGGTGGGATGGTGGATTGCCACTGGAGATAACCCTCCGACTCCATACGTTGGAGGCTCTCTCCAAGCCTTGGACAACGCCTTTCGATGGGCAGAGTACGTAGTCTAATTCACGAAATTGATTTTTTTCGAAACTTATCAATACAAAATTAAAGGAATTATGAATTAATCAACACATTTGTGGATGTATTTGTAGGGCACGCAAGCTAGGAGTGATCATAGGCTTGCAAGAAGCTCTTCGGTTGGGATTATTTCTCAATCAACTTTCACTTTTGGCTATGTTGATGCAATTTCAAACAATGCTTTAGGTTGAATGGCCTACCACAGGAAGCTTCCGTGTCCTTGTACCTTTCTTACAGAATTTCTACCACAGGGAGTTTTTCCACATGGTTTCTCACGAAAGGTTTTTAATGAGGCAATATCAATGCAAGCATGGACGATATATGTCATTTTCTCTTTATTTTCCCACTGGGTTTTAGAAGGAGTTTTTCATGGCATATTGTATGTTTTCTTCTCAATTTTTTCCACAGGGTTTTGGAGGAGAACATTTCAAAGATGATGGGTCTCAAGGACAAGCGAGGATTAGGGGGTGTTAGGATTTATTTTAAACTAATTATAATAATTAGGGAATAATCCTCCCTTGTACAGAACCGCTTCGTGCGGGTTGCTAGCCAACCGACGCGACGGTTTTTTCACGACCCCCACGAGCGGACGCATCCGTTCGTGGCGACGGTTAATTCCCTGTGTATTTAATCCTCATGGATCATCAATGAAAGAGACAGTTCGATCAAATCATACTTTCACAGATGCATGTGCTCTCTCATCGCGACTCTCTCCCTTCCTAATCAAAGAATAGATAAAACGAATAGACCATCTGATTTAAAACAAGAGTCCATGTGAATATGCACTTCCATATACACACGCGTGCTTATCCTACTAATCCATGGCTCTAACGCAGTTTGTTAGCTGCACGCATGAGTGCGTGCGTGGCTCTTTGCTTATCCTACTAATCCACGCCAATATATCTTTCTTTCCCCAATAAATACACACGGCCGGCGGTGCGTGCGTGCATCCTTTCTTCTCCCTAGCTAGCAGCTTCTCGCCATGGAGCGCGTGTCGTGGCAACCACTTGCGCTCCTCCTCCTCGCGGCGGCCGCGGCCGTCGCCAGCGGCACTGAGGTCGGGTACGACGGCCGGTCGATGGTCATCGATGGCGAGCGCCGCCTCCTCATCTCCGGCTCCATCCACTACCCCAGGAGCACGCCAGAGGTATGCATTGCACACGGAGCAGCAGATGAATACACCATCGTCTCGTCTTAGTTTCCATGAATGAATTGTAAGTCTCGATCGTTGCTTGCCTGCAGATGTGGCCGGATCTGATCAGGAAGGCCAAGGAGGGCGGGCTGGACGCCATCGAGACGTACGTCTTCTGGAACGGCCACGAGCCTCGCCGCCGGCAGTACAACTTCGAGGGCAGCTACGACATCGTGCGCTTCTTCAAGGAGGTCCAGGACGCCGGCATGTACGCCATCCTCCGCATCGGCCCCTACATCTGCGGCGAGTGGAACTACGGCGGCCTGCCGGCATGGCTGCGCGACATCTCCGGCATGCAGTTCCGCATGCACAACAACCCCTTCGAGGTACCCACACTGCTAGCAGATCCTTCCCAACAATATAATGGTTTTCCTTGGAGGTCAAAATACGACCAAGTTATTGATGCTTGCAGCAAGAGATGGAGACCTTCACGACCCTCATCGTCGACAAGCTCAAGGAGGCCAAGATGTTCGCCGGACAGGGAGGCCCCATCATCCTCTCTCAGGTACGTAGTAACTAACTAATATTAATTATGTGAAACTTATCTAGCTTGCATTCCTAGCTACTTGTCGTCGACAAAAGAGTGGATCAGTGAATATAACATATATATATGTGAACAATTTACATATATAGATCGAGAACGAGTACGGGAACGTCATGGACAAGCTCAACAACGACGAGTCGGCGTCTGAGTACATCCACTGGTGCGCCGCCATGGCCAACAAGCAGAACGTAGGCGTGCCGTGGATCATGTGCCAGCAGGACCAAGACGTCCCACCCAACGTGGTCAGCGCATGCACATTTTCATCTTTCCTATTTTTGTCTCTACCAATTATTATTCTTCTTTCTTCCCAAGTGTAAAACAAAAAAAACTCAATGCTAAGTCTTCTTAATTACTAGATCAACACCTGCAACGGCTTCTACTGCCACGACTGGTTCCCCAAGAGGACCGACATCCCCAAGATCTGGACTGAGAACTGGACTGGCTGGTACCCTACATATATATATACCTGGATCAACCTTTATATATTAATTTTCCTTCTTTTTTTCTTATGGAACCTACATGCATATGCGCGAAATTGGTTAGCACGTTCTACTATATGTTGAATGAAGTTCAGATTGCTCTTACATTTTATCCACGATATATAATTAGGTTCAAAGCCTGGGACAAGCCTGATTTCCACCGGTCCGCCGAAGACATCGCCTTCTCTGTTGCCATGTTCTTCCAGACGCGAGGATCGCTCCAGAACTACTACATGGTGATTGATTTATAACTAATCTATACTTTTCTCTTCTACATTAATTTCCATCCTCTAGCAGGCTGGCATGAACTGAATTTTACATCATTTGACATGTTGATCGTCAATTTATATGTGATCAGTACCATGGTGGCACCAACTTTGGCCGCACGTCGGGTGGCCCATACATCACAACCAGCTATGACTACGATGCCCCTCTCGATGAGTACGGTACGTGAACCATCTCTTGTTGTTCCTTCAATTCATATATTCGTCCCAAGCTTATTTGCATCTTGTAAATTAATAATTAGTGTCAATATGCAAATCATATTCATTATCCTTTTATGTTTTTGTTTTCAGGTAACATCAGGCAGCCAAAATACGGGCACCTCAAGGACCTCCACAATGTCCTCAAGTCCATGGAGAAGATCCTACTCCATGGGGACTACAAGGACACCACCATGGGCAACACCAACGTCATGGTAACTAACATGCATTCACATACAATACAAAAATCCTAGCACTGTTTTTAATGGTGTTCACAACAAAATTGATCCATTTGGTTCATCAATATCTACACTAGGTTACCAAGTACACGCTGGACAACTCCTCTGCCTGCTTCATCAGCAACAAGTTCGACGACAAGGAGGTCAATGTGACCCTCGACGACGGCGCAACCCATGTCGTGCCCGCATGGTCCGTGAGCATCCTGCCGGACTGCAAGACCGTCGCGTACAACAGCGCCAAGATCAAGACACAGACGTCGGTGATGGTGAAGAGGCCGGGGGTGGAAACCGTGACGGATGGCCTTGCTTGGTCGTGGATGCCCGAGAACCTCCATCCTTTCATGACGGATGAGAAGGGTAACTTCAGGAAGAACGAGCTGCTCGAGCAGATCGCGACGTCGGGCGACCAGAGCGACTACCTATGGTACAGGACAAGGTAATCAAACATCTTGATGCTTAATACAGAACTACACTGTTGCATAAGATTGAAATATAAATTAATCTCTGGTGATGATCAAAATGTGCAGCTTGGAGCACAAGGGGGAATCGAACTACAAGTTGCACGTGAACACGACTGGCCATGAGCTCTACGCTTTCGTCAATGGCAAGCTTGTTGGTGAGCGTCCCAATATACTCTGAGTGGTTTGCACACTGATGGATTAATGAACTTGATCAAGCTAATGTTAATTGATTTGATTAATTGGCATGCAGGGAGGCACTACGCTCCTAATGGCGGATTCGTCTTCCAAATGGAGACACCGGTGAAGCTCCACTCTGGCAAGAACTACATCTCCCTCCTCAGCGCCACCATCGGGCTCAAGAACTATGGTGCTCTGTTCGAGATGATGCCCGCCGGCATCGTGGGAGGGCCGGTGAAGCTCGTCGACACCGTCACCAACACCACCGCCTACGACCTCTCCAACAGCTCCTGGTCCTACAAGGCCGGCCTCGCCGGCGAGTACAGGGAGACCCACCTCGACAAGGCCAAGGACCGCAGCCAATGGAGAGGCGGCACCATCCCGGTGCACCGCCCCTTCACCTGGTACAAGGCGACCTTTGAGGCCCCCACCGGTGAGGAGCCCGTGGTGGCGGACCTGCTGGGGCTCGGCAAGGGCGTGGTGTGGGTCAACGGCAACAACCTGGGCCGCTACTGGCCGTCATACGTCGCCGCGGACATGGACGGCTGCCGGCGGTGCGACTACCGCGGCACATTCATGGCGGATGGCGACGGGCAGAAGTGCCTCACTGGCTGCAACGAGCCGTCCCAGAGGTTCTACCATGTGCCACGGTCGTTCCTCAAGGCCGGCGAGCCCAACACGATGGTGCTGTTCGAGGAGGCCGGCGGCGACCCGACGAGGGTGAGCTTCCACACCGTCGCTGTCGGGGCGGCGTGCGCGGAGGCCGCCGAGGTCGGCGACGAGGTGGCGCTGGCGTGCAGCCATGGCAGGACCATCTCCAGCGTGGACGTGGCCAGCCTCGGCGTCACGCGCGGCAAGTGCGGCGCGTACCAGGGCGGCTGCGAGTCCAAGGCGGCGCTGGCGGCGTTCACGGCAGCGTGCGTCGGCAAGGAGTCGTGCACGGTGCGGCACACGGAGGACTTCCGCGCCGGGTCCGGGTGTGACTCCGGCGTGCTCACCGTGCAGGCAACCTGCTGATCCCCACATGAACCAAGGAATAAATTATAGTTAGTGTCGTTTAGGCTTAGTGTTAGCTAACGTCAATCAGGAGCTAGGCATATGTGTTAGGGGGCTAAGTAATTAGCCCAGAACAATTACATGGTTCGCTTCATGTGATTTTCGATGGAGATCATCGAGGTTAAACCAAGAATTTTTCGCCTCCTCGATCAGTTTGCTATAGGGTGAAGATTTTCGGTTGAAGAAACAGGCAGACAATACATATGCGTTGGTAATTTCTATTTCTTATATACATATGGGTTTGCTTATTTGAATCACAAGTAACAACGTGGGAAAATAAATTTTGCACCTTTAATTAAATTAAATATTTAACAGCATCCACGTATAGTTTAAAAAAATTAACTTTTTCTACATAATGTTCCATTCATTTGGCACAAACAAATACACTTATTTATTTTTAATGTTCTTTCTCATGTCTCATTCTGTTGATAATAAAAAGGTTTGTTTAAACTTCTTGTAAATCTAAATAATACGATTTTCCATTGCTTAACAAAAAAGTATTATTTCATTCTATTACATATATTTTCTGATTAACTCGCACAGTGGCCCTCTCAAGTGTGCGAGCAAGTGTTCTACTATAACCATCACAAACATTATGTAAATAACGTATCACTTATGTGGTAAAGTTCTTTAAATAAGTTATATGACATTTCGGGGAAAACATTTTAAATTGATGATCAAATGTGGTCTTCACATGCGATTGTTAGTGCTCTAAGTGTTAGCTACCGTGAGGAACAGGTTAATTATTCTGCAGGATATGTGTTAGGGGGCTAATTAGCCTAGAACAAATGCATGGTTCAGTTCATGTGATTTTTGATGGATCAAGGTTCAATCTAGAATTTGTTGGGGTGATTGTGGCAGCTCGTTTTGTTATGGGGAAGATTTTCCGTCGGAGACACAGGCACATGAAGAATTTGTTGCGGTGATTTTCCAAGTTTCATATGTACTCATCACATAGTTTGAAACAATAAGGTTCTGTAACTATCACAAATGTTATTCAATTAAAGTCCGGACCAGGAGCATATAGAATTTTAGATCCCACATCTGCGATGCTAGCTACATGTACTAAACTTTTGCTACACCTGGACGAATTCCATGTACCGTATCATTCTGATGCATGTGATAATGCAGGGCTCTTGTGTTAATTATGGTACTATATGCCTATGGACCATCTACAATATCATTCTTATGCATGCGATAACGCAGGCCTCTTGTGTCATTCATCAGCACGTAACACCCTCATATTCTTCTCACACATAGTTGACAATAAGAGTTACACTCGGGGGGGGGGGGGGGGGGGGGCTAAACCGGCAGTGTGGTGCAGTACGGAGCAGTTACACATGACGCTGTAACATTCACTTACTCTGGGAGTTGGTCGTAATACTTGGTTAGGCCATGTTGAAGATCTTCTGTTCGCCCCTGTAAACACTGACGCAGTAACAAGTTCGCGAGTTTGCCTTAAAAAATGTACTATTATTCTATACTTGTAAGTTCTATATACTTCAGAGTCATACCAGACCAGGAGCATCTAGAATTTTAGATCCCACATCTGCGGTGCAAGGTACTAAACTGTTGCTACCTGAACGAATTCCATGTATCGTTCTTACTATCTCTTATGCATGTGATCTTGCATGGGCTCTTGTGTTGAGTATGGTATATGCCTCCTATGCATGTGTTATTCTTCACGTAACACCCTCATATTTTTCTGACACAGAGTTGGCAACAATACTGGCGATCGAGTTACAACTGGGATGTAGGTTAACCGGCGACATGCCGCTCTCAACGTGCAAGTGCAGCAGCCCTATAACGTGCGTCCACATGGATCTCTGCAGTTGGCCGGTGGAAATCCATGGTGATTCCTATGTATTTCTGGCAATGTGCAGGCTCACTGCTGGCGCTGGGTGGCTACTAGGGGCGTACAAAGGCGGCTAAGTTTTCCTTCATTTTAAATGGTATTCTTGATTTGCGACAATCCTAAGGGCCTATTTAGCGGGAAAAATCTACCAAAATACTTTACCTTGATTTTGGTGATACATTGGGTTTTCGAAGGCGGACCGAGAGGGAGCTCGAAGCACGCCTCCTGCAGGTGTAGATGGTCACGGTGGAACACATGGTTTGTGATTGATGAGATATTTTAGGAATTTTACGATGGAAGCCACCCGCAATTGCCCAACAATTTTGTGTGAATATTTACGAAAGAGTATGGCTTTGACATTTAAAACATTTGGACATGTCCGAAATGTCTTTGACATTGATTGAAATATGAAAACAATAGAAATTTATGTGAGTATTTATAAATTATGTTTGTGAGCATCGTGAGTGTACCTTTTCAAAGCTACATTTTTGTTTTGTGCGTGTACCATACAGTATTGTACAGGTCGACCAGGATAGAAAACCATGCGTGTTAGGATCTTGTTGCATGCAGCGTCACCATACAATATGAAGGCTCATGCGAGGGATGGTTCCAACTAGACAAAGATAATCCGGTCTTGATAGAGGGGCAAGGCTGTCCCGTCGACAGTTTTCTTGAAAAACCCTGCGATCGCTATGCACGTAGGAAGGGGGTTTGACAAAAAAGCGACGAATAGGTGAACGTCACCAATTTTTTAGATAAGAAAAAGGAGAAGAAGGATGTTTACCGTTTGCTAGCAGACCCTTATATTACGGACCTATATCGCGCGTTTACAGTTTGCAAAAAATCGCTTTTTACGACTAGCGAGGGTCGCGGCAAAACATAACCCGCATCGTGGAACTATAAAACAGAATATTCACGAATATTCTGTTCTACAGTTTCATGGGCAGGTTCTGTTCTGCCATGGCCCTTGCCAACCCGCAAATCGCAAGAATTCAAACTTACAATTTGGCATCAATTCCATTGATTTGTAGCAAATTTGAACAACCAAACACAATTTTCGCTCAAATTAAACCATTGTTTTTTTTATCAAGACACTAAAGAACATCATGCAAAAGCAACCACCATCTTCACCACCGTCTTGGTTCTCGTTTCTCTCCACAACCCCAAAAGAATCTCACGCAAAAGCCATTATCATCTCCGTGACCATCATCGTCAACATCATCACTCTCCATTTCCGCCACCCATTCCCCCACCGGCGCTGAAGTCATCACACCTTGCAGCCATCATTCTTCTCTTCAAGATTTCTTTTCTT
Source organism: Hordeum vulgare subsp. vulgare (assembly GCF_904849725.1). Taxonomy (NCBI): domain Eukaryota; kingdom Viridiplantae; phylum Streptophyta; class Magnoliopsida; order Poales; family Poaceae; genus Hordeum; species Hordeum vulgare. The sequence continues at coordinate 51,668 of NW_025422647.1, read as the reverse complement.
GCCATATCATGTCATTCTTTGGTGATGTCGTTCATTTTATTGTGATTCATTGTCATGATCTTGTTCTCCTCTGCAAGAAGCTTGGACAAAGCCTTGTTCTCCTCGGTAAGGGCTTTCCTCTCCTCAATGGCGGCCTTGCACAACCCTTCTTCCTTGAGTAAGGGCCACTTTCTTGCTTCTCCTGCGCTTTCTTCTCGGCCAACTCCTGCTTCATCTCCTCATTTGATTGCACCATGATATCTATCTTATCATGCAAGCTTGATGCCTTCGATTCCCTCTTGATCTTGTCCTTCGCCTTTTTGTTTCCATCCGACTTGTTCTTGTTTCTTGGGCCATCATCATCTTCATCATCATCATCCGTCTCGGTGAGGGAGCCATTCTTCGGTGGGGATTCTTCCTCAATGAACTCCCAGTTTTGGCTATGTTGATGCAATTTCGAACAATGCTCTAGGTTGAATGACCTACCATGGGAAGCTTCCATGTCCTTGTACCTTTCTTGCACAATTACTCCTAAAAAACAAAAACAAAATTCAACATATGAAACATGTTTCAAACATTTAAAGTACAACGTGAGAAAGAACTCACATAGTTCAATTCAACGGTATCACTTGGTGGTGCATTGCGGTCTTATTCCAAGCAAGCAGCCCAACGGCTACAAACCGGCTTGATAGCGTCCCAACGACCTTGAAGAGACCTCAAGGTGAGCGGTGTTCTATTGGGATACTTCGCCATGAAGCAGAGGAATTGACCCTCTATCATTTGCCAATAGCACTTGGCGGTTTGTCTGTGATGGTCGTCGCATCAAGAGACACAACTTCCCACGCCTTGATAAAAAACTAACAAAAGAATTGTCACCGCATGTTAATTTTTATGCCAAACAAACTAACAACAAGAAGCTATGCATATTCTTCTTATTATTCCACTCAAATCATGGTGAAGTCAGATTTGATACAGGGGATTACTCCACTTTAAGATTATATACAATTTAAAGTTCAGAACCGAGTGACCATACCAGCAGAGGAGAGTAGTCTACTTTGAACCATGCTTGCGCCTTTGTTCTCAAATCACGCGAGAAAACCAAAACATACAAACTGTGCGTGCTATGCAGATGTGGAGGAGGGGGGAAGCTCACCATGTTTGCTAGGATGGGCAAGCAGCCATCCGTCTGCTAGTCCTTCCACATGACCAATGTCCAGTCTATAATGAGCAAGCTAAAAAAAGTGTAATGTATGTGTCCAGTAAACATGCACACAACAAAATAGCAATCGGCCGGTCATCTAATCTATGTAAAACAATTCAGTGATCCCACTCCTATCTTGCATTGTTTCATTGACAAAACCCATTAAAATGAGAGTCATGAATGAGTGAAAAGAAATACATGTTCTGTTATGGAGCTAGCAGTTAGGAAATAGCATGTCTAGCTTTCCAAATCAAGAAGATTTAGACAATCGAGCAACAATAGATGATCAAGCAACAGTGAAAATGACCAAATGAACTGTACATGATCATAGGAACGATTGATATCAGGAATGCACTGTTAGGGTACATAGGACAGAACATGCCAGAATTTGATAACAACCCTAGGAATCAAACAACCATGTCATCACTAGTAGACGAATCAGAGTTATAGTGTTTTAGAGGACATGCCATAAGGGGCTTCTTTATAACAAAGCCTGGTAAACCATCACACATATCACACAGCCAAAACATTCCAACCACTGGCATGGAGATCAACCAAGGACCAACTGCAACCAGCACACACATTACCCAGCACGTCGACAAGGGAAACACTCCAGCGCATGCAACACAATACCCGGCAAAAGACAAAAACTCATAGGACTAAAATTGAGGGCTAAATCCACTAATTATTTTACCATAATCACCACGAGAAGCACAAGTGCTTGCATTAGAGACCATCAGCGCAACCCAGAATCCTAGAAATTGCCATGTAATTAAATGTACCAAGGATGGATGGTCATCAGCACAAGTGCTTGCATTGCAAGACGAGTGTTTGTGACTCCTTGAGCATCTCAATGAGTTCAAATCGATTTCCGAATGCAACATCATATGTGAACTATAATTATGTGCAATAATTCTGCCAACATAAACAAAATGATACGAAAACAAGGCATGATCGTACTGAAGAAAACTAATAAAATGAGCCTACTACTAAGTTTTCCACTCATTCAAAATTCATTTGTACTTTCAAGTAATACTTTGACAAAAACTCAGGTATAACTTGGTATTTATAATATAGCAGGCCCCCAAAACAAAACGAAAATAACAAATGGCAACTCATATGTGACAATTCTAGTAAAAAGCAGCAGCAAGTGTGATAAAAGGAAGTTCTTGTACTAGGTTGTAGTAGCAGTTGCTAGTACCTTTCTTCACGGACAGATGAAGAACAATAATGTTCTCTTCCTTTTCCTGACTGAGATCAGCACCACAATCTAGAATGTAACTGAAGAAGGGCGGGTTTAAGCCATCCACGGTGTGCCCCAACCTCCAGGGGAACCTTGACAATGTAACAATTTAATTCATGACACTGACAAAGACCAACATGTATATATATTAGGAAGTAGTAACAAACATGAGCAGGCTAATGGACATGGGAAGTGTGTAATCGTGTAAGGACAGGCTATGGTTTGATATATTCCAAATTATCACCATTTACATGAAAACCAAAAAGAACTGGACATATATTCACATGTTGAGCTATACTGTTTTTCCTGAATCCGAATAATGATAGGATGCCCAGTTTACATAGTGCCTACTCCAGCCACCAAGTCTCTAATTTAGAAAGAATGGGCTATATTCTACACTAACCCAGCAACACAGACATGATGATTCACTCCAACTGTATTTGAATATAAAATATATGTTTGGACCCCGGCTAGTCCCAGGGCCTATGCTAGTCCCAGGTTCCATTGAAACTAGTATAGAGCTTGCAAGTTGCAATTGTTGCATCAACATTGTGTACAATGATGTTTTGCCGGGGGGATGAGAATAGGAACGCGATGATGTGACACCTTTTGCACGCATCCTGGATAGGAGCAGTTAGTAGATACGTGCTTTGCCGACTACTAGAACCGTGGTCCATGGCCATCAATACCACAAATGGAAGGACAGGCTAGTTGGTTCTGTAAATTGAAAAAAAAACATTATTTCCATGTCAAAGTATTATGATAACAATCCGAAAATAGGAAATGGCCGATACTGAAATTTAAAGTATTGAACGTCACAAGCATGGGTACAGCTAGTGTCACACGTCCAACAATCTAAAGTGAGACTACTGCTGCTATCACTGGCAGTGGAGCAGGAAAGGCGCTAGTTTTGACAACTTGTATGTGTACTACTGCAAATGAACCAGATCAACCATGCGGCTAACTGAAAAATGGAAACAAAGTCCTCCACATGCCTTGGAATTATTTCTCACATGTTGACCCGACAAACAATTAACTAGTTGATTACTCGGATGTATGCAGACCGTTATTTATTTCTTCAAGTAATTTTTCGTTTCAGGTGATCCAAGTCTAGCCAGAATTGCACGAGGAATCGTACTTGCAAAATTAACTTGATGCTCGCGAGACTGGAGAGTGCTGCTACATGCACAAATTCAGTCTTCCAGGTTGACCTCTCAAATATTTTAGGTCTTGATAGATGACCATGTCATGGGCTCATGGCAACCTATGGTCACCATAGTACTATTAGAGTATCTCTAGCAGACCCCCTAAAAGGGCCGAACCCGCAAAATAACCGCCAAAATACAGGTCAAGGCGGAAAATGCTGCTAGACCAGACCCCACTACCGCGTCCGGCCCGTAATTTTTTTTTGCGGGGCGCGACAAAATGCCCACCCTAACCCGCGAAAATGCAGGTTCTTCCGCCCACCCCGTCGGTGCCCTGTATATATCTAAGCGGTTAGTTGGTGGGACATTTCACCCGCGCTTTTCCCCCACCTACCGCCGCCGGGTGCCGCCTTCGATTCCGGCCGTACCAGCCGTCCGGATCATGACGGTGGGCCGCCGCAGTCCCAAGATCGGCCTCCACCACGCCCTCGTGCCTCGGCTTACCGGAAAGCTACAAATCGGTGGTTGTTTTGTCGCGACCACCAGATTGGCTTTTCCAGCCACCGTTGGCTGCACCAAAGCCATGGATTGGTCGGGAGCACCCCGCACAGCCTCGGCAAAGCGCGAGCGCCGCATGCAGGTACTGGTTCCATCCTCTAGTTGCTGGCGTCGGTTTGCCGGCAAGGACTCTTCCGGCCATCGCTTGGGCTCGGCTTGCCGATGCCACTCATAGAGTGCGATGACTGCCTAGAAACAGTGTTGCGGCTCACATCCAACACACGGCAGCACCTCGGATGGGTATTCTTCAAATGCAGAAACGACGGGGTATGCCCTTCTTCCTCTTCTGCTTTGTCAACTTATTTGGTTAAATTATGGTAGCTTATTGAGGTGTTCATCTGTGTAGGAAGGTAGATGCTAATTTTGGTATTGGAAAGAAGAATACATCGATCTATTGATAGAAAGAAACTTAATAGATGTTCGTGCACTCCTTAGTATAATTGAACCTAACGATGCAGCTGCATGTGCAATTAGAATAGATATTAGAGGTGAATCAACGTCTAATTGTTTAGAATCAAAGCCGAAGAATGAAGAATGCAAGATGAAGAACCCCTGGATCAACAATGAATGCATGGAGAAGATGTTGATCCAACTAGTGGGAGCAGTTATGGAAGTTGGATATCTTCTAAAATGTCTAATTGTGGTTCTTGTTTTTTTTGGTCTTGCTGTTTTAGCAATAATTTGGTGAATTATGATGTATCCAATGCCTTTGAAGAAAATAAAGAAGCAACTAAATGTGTTTTCATGCCTGAAAATGCAATGGAAATAATAGATTTCGCAGGCCAGCGTGGGCGGCGGCCCAGCAGACCCCGTAAAATGGACCCTCATAAAAGGATATTTTGCCGCACACGCCGGTCCACAAAAGGGTTTTTCCGCGAACTGCAAACGACTTTTGCGGATCGGCTTTATACGAGGTCTGCTATAGATGCTCTTACATATAAGCAGGAGTCAAATACACGAATTCAGACTGAAGAAGCCATACGTACATGTTCCATATATTATCATCTATCATATAAATGAAGCAGGTATTTGTTCTACCCGAGCGCAACCAGAGGGGAGCAGGGGAAGGAGAGGAGCTAACCATGACTGTTATGGAGCCGATGCCGAACAGGCAGCGGGTCCAACGAAAGAGCCTACCACCACACACCTCGATGAACCCCTTGTCATCTCGTGTACCGATGGAATCCTGCTGCTGCTGCACAAGAAGGACATAACGAATGTTGATCTCAAATGGAGAAGGAAAAGAAGAAATCATGTCCTAGTAATGGATCCAGTAACAAAGACCTGTCCTAGACGCTGGAGCGGGGCTCCATGGAGTTCAGCTTGGGGGTGCCCTCCCTGGGTGAGCTTGTCGAGCCCCACCAACACGTACCAATGTTTAGCACCTGCACATGCAGTGCAAAAAAGAGGTCAATCAACATACCAAAGTGATGAGAGGTTTATGACCATTGTCAACCTGAACCCATGGTCAATACTGTTCGATCTAGTACTGGTTTCCGTGTGGATGTGTGCCTAGCCAGTATTCAAATTTATTGATTGAGCTCAATCCTTCTGCTCATGAACTTGCTCGTAGGGCTGCACGGTGGGTTTTTCCTGAAAAGGATGGACCTTTCATGTAGTTAATTCTGCTGGTATGACTTTAATCTTGTTCCTCCAAAATGGGGTAGAACATGGTGGTTTGATGACATATTTATCTGTTGTGGTTACTCTCAGTATCCGGCAATTACTTTCACCAACTCAAGAAATTATACGAGGCCATGAAGTTCAAAATTTTGGATAGACATGTGTCACTTTTTAAAAAGAATGTTGATACAGAAGTGCATCTCTCTCGAAGAAAAAGATACAGCTTTTTTGAAAACACATATACTATAGATAGGCAAGAACCTGTTTTTTTTTTCTTTTCTTTTAGAACAAATATAATAGACTTGGCAAATGGCTGGACCTGTTTTACACGTTATTCAACAGAAGAGCATATAATGAACATTTTATTCCACAGTAATGTCAATGTGAGCACTCAAAAGCAATATGCTTCATTTCAATGGAGGAAAAAATATCCATTTGACACAGGGATACGGTCAATTTCAACAACAAAATAGGCAACATCACAGAAAAATAGAACTCCGGTGAGATTGTAGAGGTGTTGGCAAGAGCCTCTCTCTCTCCCAATGGATGCACACACGCGCGCAAGCTGTTGGAGCAAATTGACACAAGCAAAAACAGAGGAGGAGGAGAGCAGCACACACACAGATTTGTTTTGCAGGCAACGGATGCCTTTTTTCTTTCTTCTTGCTTGACCAACAACACACACCGGTTCTGCTTTTGATGTCCAGTTACAAAAATCATTTTCTTGTACCGAATTTGAGAGGGGAAGATGGGTTAGAGCAGCTTACTACCTTGACGAGCGAGGAGAACCAGAGGAGGGATGTCCATGGCGTACAGAGCAGCAGCACAACAAGCAGGTGCATGTCCCCTAGAGCAGCAGTACAGCAGGCGGATGAAACAACCTTCCTCTCCCATGGCGAAGGTGCTCGATCAGGGAGAGAGAAAAGGTGAGGTGAGGAAGAGCCTACAGAAATATTACGAGACCGAAAGTTGAAGATTTTGGAGAGACATGCGCGGCCTTCTTAAAAAGAATACTGATAGAGGCAAACTAGATGTACACAAAATAGAATAGAGCAGCTCATAATGTCTAGCACTATACACAAAATAGGCAACTTCAGAGAAAAATAGTAGTCGTACTCTAGTGAGATTGTAGGGAGGCGCCAAACCAGATGAGATCATGCGAATAACAAATCATTTTTTTGTAAAGATCTTTCAGGTAGGCAAGAACCTGTTTTTTTTTCGTTTTGAACAACTATAATAGAGCTGGCAAATGGTTGGCTCCTTCTTACAAGTCATTCAAAAGAATAGAACAGCTCCGTGATGTCTAGCACTCGAAAGCAATATGCTTCATTTCAAAGAAGGAAAAACAAAAAGACTCATTTGACAGAATAATAGGGCCAGTTCAACAACAAAATAGGCAACGTCGCAGAAAAATACTACTCTAATGAGCTGGATCATTTTCTTGTACCAAATCTGAGGAAATCTGAGAGGATGAGATGGGTCGGAGCAGCTTATTACTTCCTTTCTAGTTTAGGGTCTTGAGCAGCAGCACATGCCTCCTCTCCCATGGTGCCTTCCACGCTCGCCATGGCCGGTGATAGGGTTCAGGTTCCTCTTGCCTGCTAGGTCGCCATGGCCGCGGGCTAGGGAGGGAGGGACTGCTGCTGGTGTGGCCATGGCATCGAGCTAGGGTTTCGTCCTGAGCTGCTGGATTCGATCTGGGGTGTAGGGAGAGAAGGGTGGCGTAGAAGGCGGAGGCCGGAAGGTCGCCGACGAGTCTGGGAGTGGGGAGCTCGCCGGTTGTCGGAGAGGGAGGTGGTCATTGGCGGCTGGATGGGGATGGGGATGGGATGGGGATGGGGATGAGATGGGGTTGGGGTTGGGGTTGGGGGCGGGGTTGGTTGGGAATCGGGAAGGAGGGCCTATCGTCTCTACTGGTTGGTGTTTGGTTATCTTAAAAATCATTTTTAATTGGCACCGATGGGCCTGCCCGCTGCAATAGTTCAAAACCATGAAAAATTTCATGTGGTCTTGGCGGGCCTGTACGCGCCGGTTCGAAACGAATTTTCCTTCTGGCGCGGACCAACAAGAGCGCGCGAGCCATAGAAGGTTTTCGTCATCGACGAATGCTTCTGATTGGTCAGCGTTGAGCTCTCATGGATCGATCCCCTCCTTCCATTTGGTCCATTCATTTTTTCGAATCCAACGACATACACTTCACGTCACGTGGATCATGCTCATTGCTCTCTGTATATCCCGTTTAACGATTCTAGCCTAAACTTCCTTCACCTATTATATATAAATCTAAATGTAAAACCTAATAAACATGTTCAATACAAATATACTCCCTTCGTCTGGAATTACTTGTCGTAAAAGTAATAAAAATAAATGTATCTACAACTAAAATAAACCTAGATACATCCATTCCAAACGAAGGGACTACGAAACTAAGAAGACGTTCAACTTTGTTGGTATAAGTTTTTTCTTCATGTCTACCTCGTCCCGTGTTCCTCCCTCGTCTGATGGTGGACACCCGACTAGTCCCTATAAATTTGACCATCAACTTTGTTGGTATAAGTTTTTTCTTCATGTCTACCTCTCCTTTTGTTGCTATTATTTTGTCCCTATAAAAGGCACAGTGTCCACAACAGCAGCGATCAATTCATTGCATGCAATGGTATTAATTAGAAAAATTAACATTTTTTTTTCTTTTTTTTCTCTTCGTCTTGGCCGCGATGCACAACCTAAGATGACCTATACACCAAGAAGGAGGAAGTACCTCTCCTTGATACTACCCATAGTGGGAGTAACATAGGTAGTACTCCCTCAATCTGGGTTTTATAGAGCATGTGCTTAGTTCAACTTTGTTGATTCCATGCTTCATGGCGGTAAACGGGCTCAATGCAGTAAGGATCCCGGTGGGATGGTGGATTGCCACTGGAGATAACCCTCCGACTCCATACGTTGGAGGCTCTCTCCAAGCCTTGGACAACGCCTTTCGATGGGCAGAGTACGTAGTCTAATTCACGAAATTGATTTTTTTCGAAACTTATCAATACAAAATTAAAGGAATTATGAATTAATCAACACATTTGTGGATGTATTTGTAGGGCACGCAAGCTAGGAGTGATCATAGGCTTGCAAGAAGCTCTTCGGTTGGGATTATTTCTCAATCAACTTTCACTTTTGGCTATGTTGATGCAATTTCAAACAATGCTTTAGGTTGAATGGCCTACCACAGGAAGCTTCCGTGTCCTTGTACCTTTCTTACAGAATTTCTACCACAGGGAGTTTTTCCACATGGTTTCTCACGAAAGGTTTTTAATGAGGCAATATCAATGCAAGCATGGACGATATATGTCATTTTCTCTTTATTTTCCCACTGGGTTTTAGAAGGAGTTTTTCATGGCATATTGTATGTTTTCTTCTCAATTTTTTCCACAGGGTTTTGGAGGAGAACATTTCAAAGATGATGGGTCTCAAGGACAAGCGAGGATTAGGGGGTGTTAGGATTTATTTTAAACTAATTATAATAATTAGGGAATAATCCTCCCTTGTACAGAACCGCTTCGTGCGGGTTGCTAGCCAACCGACGCGACGGTTTTTTCACGACCCCCACGAGCGGACGCATCCGTTCGTGGCGACGGTTAATTCCCTGTGTATTTAATCCTCATGGATCATCAATGAAAGAGACAGTTCGATCAAATCATACTTTCACAGATGCATGTGCTCTCTCATCGCGACTCTCTCCCTTCCTAATCAAAGAATAGATAAAACGAATAGACCATCTGATTTAAAACAAGAGTCCATGTGAATATGCACTTCCATATACACACGCGTGCTTATCCTACTAATCCATGGCTCTAACGCAGTTTGTTAGCTGCACGCATGAGTGCGTGCGTGGCTCTTTGCTTATCCTACTAATCCACGCCAATATATCTTTCTTTCCCCAATAAATACACACGGCCGGCGGTGCGTGCGTGCATCCTTTCTTCTCCCTAGCTAGCAGCTTCTCGCCATGGAGCGCGTGTCGTGGCAACCACTTGCGCTCCTCCTCCTCGCGGCGGCCGCGGCCGTCGCCAGCGGCACTGAGGTCGGGTACGACGGCCGGTCGATGGTCATCGATGGCGAGCGCCGCCTCCTCATCTCCGGCTCCATCCACTACCCCAGGAGCACGCCAGAGGTATGCATTGCACACGGAGCAGCAGATGAATACACCATCGTCTCGTCTTAGTTTCCATGAATGAATTGTAAGTCTCGATCGTTGCTTGCCTGCAGATGTGGCCGGATCTGATCAGGAAGGCCAAGGAGGGCGGGCTGGACGCCATCGAGACGTACGTCTTCTGGAACGGCCACGAGCCTCGCCGCCGGCAGTACAACTTCGAGGGCAGCTACGACATCGTGCGCTTCTTCAAGGAGGTCCAGGACGCCGGCATGTACGCCATCCTCCGCATCGGCCCCTACATCTGCGGCGAGTGGAACTACGGCGGCCTGCCGGCATGGCTGCGCGACATCTCCGGCATGCAGTTCCGCATGCACAACAACCCCTTCGAGGTACCCACACTGCTAGCAGATCCTTCCCAACAATATAATGGTTTTCCTTGGAGGTCAAAATACGACCAAGTTATTGATGCTTGCAGCAAGAGATGGAGACCTTCACGACCCTCATCGTCGACAAGCTCAAGGAGGCCAAGATGTTCGCCGGACAGGGAGGCCCCATCATCCTCTCTCAGGTACGTAGTAACTAACTAATATTAATTATGTGAAACTTATCTAGCTTGCATTCCTAGCTACTTGTCGTCGACAAAAGAGTGGATCAGTGAATATAACATATATATATGTGAACAATTTACATATATAGATCGAGAACGAGTACGGGAACGTCATGGACAAGCTCAACAACGACGAGTCGGCGTCTGAGTACATCCACTGGTGCGCCGCCATGGCCAACAAGCAGAACGTAGGCGTGCCGTGGATCATGTGCCAGCAGGACCAAGACGTCCCACCCAACGTGGTCAGCGCATGCACATTTTCATCTTTCCTATTTTTGTCTCTACCAATTATTATTCTTCTTTCTTCCCAAGTGTAAAACAAAAAAAACTCAATGCTAAGTCTTCTTAATTACTAGATCAACACCTGCAACGGCTTCTACTGCCACGACTGGTTCCCCAAGAGGACCGACATCCCCAAGATCTGGACTGAGAACTGGACTGGCTGGTACCCTACATATATATATACCTGGATCAACCTTTATATATTAATTTTCCTTCTTTTTTTCTTATGGAACCTACATGCATATGCGCGAAATTGGTTAGCACGTTCTACTATATGTTGAATGAAGTTCAGATTGCTCTTACATTTTATCCACGATATATAATTAGGTTCAAAGCCTGGGACAAGCCTGATTTCCACCGGTCCGCCGAAGACATCGCCTTCTCTGTTGCCATGTTCTTCCAGACGCGAGGATCGCTCCAGAACTACTACATGGTGATTGATTTATAACTAATCTATACTTTTCTCTTCTACATTAATTTCCATCCTCTAGCAGGCTGGCATGAACTGAATTTTACATCATTTGACATGTTGATCGTCAATTTATATGTGATCAGTACCATGGTGGCACCAACTTTGGCCGCACGTCGGGTGGCCCATACATCACAACCAGCTATGACTACGATGCCCCTCTCGATGAGTACGGTACGTGAACCATCTCTTGTTGTTCCTTCAATTCATATATTCGTCCCAAGCTTATTTGCATCTTGTAAATTAATAATTAGTGTCAATATGCAAATCATATTCATTATCCTTTTATGTTTTTGTTTTCAGGTAACATCAGGCAGCCAAAATACGGGCACCTCAAGGACCTCCACAATGTCCTCAAGTCCATGGAGAAGATCCTACTCCATGGGGACTACAAGGACACCACCATGGGCAACACCAACGTCATGGTAACTAACATGCATTCACATACAATACAAAAATCCTAGCACTGTTTTTAATGGTGTTCACAACAAAATTGATCCATTTGGTTCATCAATATCTACACTAGGTTACCAAGTACACGCTGGACAACTCCTCTGCCTGCTTCATCAGCAACAAGTTCGACGACAAGGAGGTCAATGTGACCCTCGACGACGGCGCAACCCATGTCGTGCCCGCATGGTCCGTGAGCATCCTGCCGGACTGCAAGACCGTCGCGTACAACAGCGCCAAGATCAAGACACAGACGTCGGTGATGGTGAAGAGGCCGGGGGTGGAAACCGTGACGGATGGCCTTGCTTGGTCGTGGATGCCCGAGAACCTCCATCCTTTCATGACGGACGAGAAGGGTAACTTCAGGAAGAACGAGCTGCTCGAGCAGATCGCGACGTCGGGCGACCAGAGCGACTACCTATGGTACAGGACAAGGTAATCAAACATCTTGATGCTTAATACAGAACTACACTGTTGCATAAGATTGAAATATAAATTAATCTCTGGTGATGATCAAAATGTGCAGCTTGGAGCACAAGGGGGAATCGAACTACAAGTTGCACGTGAACACGACTGGCCATGAGCTCTACGCTTTCGTCAATGGCAAGCTTGTTGGTGAGCGTCCCAATATACTCTGAGTGGTTTGCACACTGATGGATTAATGAACTTGATCAAGCTAATGTTAATTGATTTGATTAATTGGCATGCAGGGAGGCACTACGCTCCTAATGGCGGATTCGTCTTCCAAATGGAGACACCGGTGAAGCTCCACTCTGGCAAGAACTACATCTCCCTCCTCAGCGCCACCATCGGGCTCAAGAACTATGGTGCTCTGTTCGAGATGATGCCCGCCGGCATCGTGGGAGGGCCGGTGAAGCTCGTCGACACCGTCACCAACACCACCGCCTACGACCTCTCCAACAGCTCCTGGTCCTACAAGGCCGGCCTCGCCGGCGAGTACAGGGAGACCCACCTCGACAAGGCCAAGGACCGCAGCCAATGGAGAGGCGGCACCATCCCGGTGCACCGCCCCTTCACCTGGTACAAGGCGACCTTTGAGGCCCCCACCGGTGAGGAGCCCGTGGTGGCGGACCTGCTGGGGCTCGGCAAGGGCGTGGTGTGGGTCAACGGCAACAACCTGGGCCGCTACTGGCCGTCATACGTCGCCGCGGACATGGACGGCTGCCGGCGGTGCGACTACCGCGGCACATTCATGGCGGATGGCGACGGGCAGAAGTGCCTCACTGGCTGCAACGAGCCGTCCCAGAGGTTCTACCATGTGCCACGGTCGTTCCTCAAGGCCGGCGAGCCCAACACGATGGTGCTGTTCGAGGAGGCCGGCGGCGACCCGACGAGGGTGAGCTTCCACACCGTCGCTGTCGGGGCGGCGTGCGCGGAGGCCGCCGAGGTCGGCGACGAGGTGGCGCTGGCGTGCAGCCATGGCAGGACCATCTCCAGCGTGGACGTGGCCAGCCTCGGCGTCACGCGCGGCAAGTGCGGCGCGTACCAGGGCGGCTGCGAGTCCAAGGCGGCGCTGGCGGCGTTCACGGCAGCGTGCGTCGGCAAGGAGTCGTGCACGGTGCGGCACACGGAGGACTTCCGCGCCGGGTCCGGGTGTGACTCCGGCGTGCTCACCGTGCAGGCAACCTGCTGATCCCCACATGAACCAAGGAATAAATTATAGTTAGTGTCGTTTAGGCTTAGTGTTAGCTAACGTCAATCAGGAGCTAGGCATATGTGTTAGGGGGCTAAGTAATTAGCCCAGAACAATTACATGGTTCGCTTCATGTGATTTTCGATGGAGATCATCGAGGTTAAACCAAGAATTTTTCGCCTCCTCGATCAGTTTGCTATAGGGTGAAGATTTTCGGTTGAAGAAACAGGCAGACAATACATATGCGTTGGTAATTTCTATTTCTTATATACATATGGGTTTGCTTATTTGAATCACAAGTAACAACGTGGGAAAATAAATTTTGCACCTTTAATTAAATTAAATATTTAACAGCATCCACGTATAGTTTAAAAAAATTAACTTTTTCTACATAATGTTCCATTCATTTGGCACAAACAAATACACTTATTTATTTTTAATGTTCTTTCTCATGTCTCATTCTGTTGATAATAAAAAGGTTTGTTTAAACTTCTTGTAAATCTAAATAATACGATTTTCCATTGCTTAACAAAAAAGTATTATTTCATTCTATTACATATATTTTCTGATTAACTCGCACAGTGGCCCTCTCAAGTGTGCGAGCAAGTGTTCTACTATAACCATCACAAACATTATGTAAATAACGTATCACTTATGTGGTAAAGTTCTTTAAATAAGTTATATGACATTTCGGGGAAAACATTTTAAATTGATGATCAAATGTGGTCTTCACATGCGATTGTTAGTGCTCTAAGTGTTAGCTACCGTGAGGAACAGGTTAATTATTCTGCAGGATATGTGTTAGGGGGCTAATTAGCCTAGAACAAATGCATGGTTCAGTTCATGTGATTTTTGATGGATCAAGGTTCAATCTAGAATTTGTTGGGGTGATTGTGGCAGCTCGTTTTGTTATGGGGAAGATTTTCCGTCGGAGACACAGGCACATGAAGAATTTGTTGCGGTGATTTTCCAAGTTTCATATGTACTCATCACATAGTTTGAAACAATAAGGTTCTGTAACTATCACAAATGTTATTCAATTAAAGTCCGGACCAGGAGCATATAGAATTTTAGATCCCACATCTGCGATGCTAGCTACATGTACTAAACTTTTGCTACACCTGGACGAATTCCATGTACCGTATCATTCTGATGCATGTGATAATGCAGGGCTCTTGTGTTAATTATGGTACTATATGCCTATGGACCATCTACAATATCATTCTTATGCATGCGATAACGCAGGCCTCTTGTGTCATTCATCAGCACGTAACACCCTCATATTCTTCTCACACATAGTTGACAATAAGAGTTACACTCGGGGGGGGGGGGGGGGGGGCTAAACCGGCAGTGTGGTGCAGTACGGAGCAGTTACACATGACGCTGTAACATTCACTTACTCTGGGAGTTGGTCGTAATACTTGGTTAGGCCATGTTGAAGATCTTCTGTTCGCCCCTGTAAACACTGACGCAGTAACAAGTTCGCGAGTTTGCCTTAAAAAATGTACTATTATTCTATACTTGTAAGTTCTATATACTTCAGAGTCATACCAGACCAGGAGCATCTAGAATTTTAGATCCCACATCTGCGGTGCAAGGTACTAAACTGTTGCTACCTGAACGAATTCCATGTATCGTTCTTACTATCTCTTATGCATGTGATCTTGCATGGGCTCTTGTGTTGAGTATGGTATATGCCTCCTATGCATGTGTTATTCTTCACGTAACACCCTCATATTTTTCTGACACAGAGTTGGCAACAATACTGGCGATCGAGTTACAACTGGGATGTAGGTTAACCGGCGACATGCCGCTCTCAACGTGCAAGTGCAGCAGCCCTATAACGTGCGTCCACATGGATCTCTGCAGTTGGCCGGTGGAAATCCATGGTGATTCCTATGTATTTCTGGCAATGTGCAGGCTCACTGCTGGCGCTGGGTGGCTACTAGGGGCGTACAAAGGCGGCTAAGTTTTCCTTCATTTTAAATGGTATTCTTGATTTGCGACAATCCTAAGGGCCTATTTAGCGGGAAAAATCTACCAAAATACTTTACCTTGATTTTGGTGATACATTGGGTTTTCGAAGGCGGACCGAGAGGGAGCTCGAAGCACGCCTCCTGCAGGTGTAGATGGTCACGGTGGAACACATGGTTTGTGATTGATGAGATATTTTAGGAATTTTACGATGGAAGCCACCCGCAATTGCCCAACAATTTTGTGTGAATATTTACGAAAGAGTATGGCTTTGACATTTAAAACATTTGGACATGTCCGAAATGTCTTTGACATTGATTGAAATATGAAAACAATAGAAATTTATGTGAGTATTTATAAATTATGTTTGTGAGCATCGTGAGTGTACCTTTTCAAAGCTACATTTTTGTTTTGTGCGTGTACCATACAGTATTGTACAGGTCGACCAGGATAGAAAACCATGCGTGTTAGGATCTTGTTGCATGCAGCGTCACCATACAATATGAAGGCTCATGCGAGGGATGGTTCCAACTAGACAAAGATAATCCGGTCTTGATAGAGGGGCAAGGCTGTCCCGTCGACAGTTTTCTTGAAAAACCCTGCGATCGCTATGCACGTAGGAAGGGGGTTTGACAAAAAAGCGACGAATAGGTGAACGTCACCAATTTTTTAGATAAGAAAAAGGAGAAGAAGGATGTTTACCGTTTGCTAGCAGACCCTTATATTACGGACCTATATCGCGCGTTTACAGTTTGCAAAAAATCGCTTTTTACGACTAGCGAGGGTCGCGGCAAAACATAACCCGCATCGTGGAACTATAAAACAGAATATTCACGAATATTCTGTTCTACAGTTTCATGGGCAGGTTCTGTTCTGCCATGGCCCTTGCCAACCCGCAAATCGCAAGAATTCAAACTTACAATTTGGCATCAATTCCATTGATTTGTAGCAAATTTGAACAACCAAACACAATTTTCGCTCAAATTAAACCATTGTTTTTTTTATCAAGACACTAAAGAACATCATGCAAAAGCAACCACCATCTTCACCACCGTCTTGGTTCTCGTTTCTCTCCACAACCCCAAAAGAATCTCACGCAAAAGCCATTATCATCTCCGTGACCATCATCGTCAACATCATCACTCTCCATTTCCGCCACCCATTCCCCCACCGGCGCTGAAGTCATCACACCTTGCAGCCATCATTCTTCTCTTCAAGATTTCTTTTCTTGCCATATCATGTCATTCTTTGGTGATGTCGTTCATTTTATTGTGATTCATTGTCATGATCTTGTTCTCCTCTGCAAGAAGCTTGGACAAAGCCTTGTTCTCCTCGGTAAGGGCTTTCCTCTCCTCAATGGCGGCCTTGCACAACCCTTCTTCCTTGAGTAAGGGCCACTTTCTTGCTTCTCCTGCGCTTTCTTCTCGGCCAACTCCTGCTTCATCTCCTCATTTGATTGCACCATGATATCTATCTTATCATGCAAGCTTGATGCCTTCGATTCCCTCTTGATCTTGTCCTTCGCCTTTTTGTTTCCATCCGACTTGTTCTTGTTTCTTGGGCCATCATCATCTTCATCATCATCATCCGTCTCGGTGAGGGAGCCATTCTTCGGTGGGGATTCTTCCTCAATGAACTCCCAGTTTTGGCTATGTTGATGCAATTTCGAACAATGCTCTAGGTTGAATGACCTACCATGGGAAGCTTCCATGTCCTTGTACCTTTCTTGCACAATTACTCCTAAAAAACAAAAACAAAATTCAACATATGAAACATGTTTCAAACATTTAAAGTACAACGTGAGAAAGAACTCACATAGTTCAATTCAACGGTATCACTTGGTGGTGCATTGCGGTCTTATTCCAAGCAAGCAGCCCAACGGCTACAAACCGGCTTGATAGCGTCCCAACGACCTTGAAGAGACCTCAAGGTGAGCGGTGTTCTATTGGGATACTTCGCCATGAAGCAGAGGAATTGACCCTCTATCATTTGCCAATAGCACTTGGCGGTTTGTCTGTGATGGTCGTCGCATCAAGAGACACAACTTCCCACGCCTTGATAAAAAACTAACAAAAGAATTGTCACCGCATGTTAATTTTTATGCCAAACAAACTAACAACAAGAAGCTATGCATATTCTTCTTATTATTCCACTCAAATCATGGTGAAGTCAGATTTGATACAGGGGATTACTCCACTTTAAGATTATATACAATTTAAAGTTCAGAACCGAGTGACCATACCAGCAGAGGAGAGTAGTCTACTTTGAACCATGCTTGCGCCTTTGTTCTCAAATCACGCGAGAAAACCAAAACATACAAACTGTGCGTGCTATGCAGATGTGGAGGAGGGGGGAAGCTCACCATGTTTGCTAGGATGGGCAAGCAGCCATCCGTCTGCTAGTCCTTCCACATGACCAATGTCCAGTCTATAATGAGCAAGCTAAAAAAAGTGTAATGTATGTGTCCAGTAAACATGCACACAACAAAATAGCAATCGGCCGGTCATCTAATCTATGTAAAACAATTCAGTGATCCCACTCCTATCTTGCATTGTTTCATTGACAAAACCCATTAAAATGAGAGTCATGAATGAGTGAAAAGAAATACATGTTCTGTTATGGAGCTAGCAGTTAGGAAATAGCATGTCTAGCTTTCCAAATCAAGAAGATTTAGACAATCGAGCAACAATAGATGATCAAGCAACAGTGAAAATGACCAAATGAACTGTACATGATCATAGGAACGATTGATATCAGGAATGCACTGTTAGGGTACATAGGACAGAACATGCCAGAATTTGATAACAACCCTAGGAATCAAACAACCATGTCATCACTAGTAGACGAATCAGAGTTATAGTGTTTTAGAGGACATGCCATAAGGGGCTTCTTTATAACAAAGCCTGGTAAACCATCACACATATCACACAGCCAAAACATTCCAACCACTGGCATGGAGATCAACCAAGGACCAACTGCAACCAGCACACACATTACCCAGCACGTCGACAAGGGAAACACTCCAGCGCATGCAACACAATACCCGGCAAAAGACAAAAACTCATAGGACTAAAATTGAGGGCTAAATCCACTAATTATTTTACCATAATCACCACGAGAAGCACAAGTGCTTGCATTAGAGACCATCAGCGCAACCCAGAATCCTAGAAATTGCCATGTAATTAAATGTACCAAGGATGGATGGTCATCAGCACAAGTGCTTGCATTGCAAGACGAGTGTTTGTGACTCCTTGAGCATCTCAATGAGTTCAAATCGATTTCCGAATGCAACATCATATGTGAACTATAATTATGTGCAATAATTCTGCCAACATAAACAAAATGATACGAAAACAAGGCATGATCGTACTGAAGAAAACTAATAAAATGAGCCTACTACTAAGTTTTCCACTCATTCAAAATTCATTTGTACTTTCAAGTAATACTTTGACAAAAACTCAGGTATAACTTGGTATTTATAATATAGCAGGCCCCCAAAACAAAACGAAAATAACAAATGGCAACTCATATGTGACAATTCTAGTAAAAAGCAGCAGCAAGTGTGATAAAAGGAAGTTCTTGTACTAGGTTGTAGTAGCAGTTGCTAGTACCTTTCTTCACGGACAGATGAAGAACAATAATGTTCTCTTCCTTTTCCTGACTGAGATCAGCACCACAATCTAGAATGTAACTGAAGAAGGGCGGGTTTAAGCCATCCACGGTGTGCCCCAACCTCCAGGGGAACCTTGACAATGTAACAATTTAATTCATGACACTGACAAAGACCAACATGTATATATATTAGGAAGTAGTAACAAACATGAGCAGGCTAATGGACATGGGAAGTGTGTAATCGTGTAAGGACAGGCTATGGTTTGATATATTCCAAATTATCACCATTTACATGAAAACCAAAAAGAACTGGACATATATTCACATGTTGAGCTATACTGTTTTTCCTGAATCCGAATAATGATAGGATGCCCAGTTTACATAGTGCCTACTCCAGCCACCAAGTCTCTAATTTAGAAAGAATGGGCTATATTCTACACTAACCCAGCAACACAGACATGATGATTCACTCCAACTGTATTTGAATATAAAATATATGTTTGGACCCCGGCTAGTCCCAGGGCCTATGCTAGTCCCAGGTTCCATTGAAACTAGTATAGAGCTTGCAAGTTGCAATTGTTGCATCAACATTGTGTACAATGATGTTTTGCCGGGGGGATGAGAATAGGAACGCGATGATGTGACACCTTTTGCACGCATCCTGGATAGGAGCAGTTAGTAGATACGTGCTTTGCCGACTACTAGAACCGTGGTCCATGGCCATCAATACCACAAATGGAAGGACAGGCTAGTTGGTTCTGTAAATTGAAAAAAAAACATTATTTCCATGTCAAAGTATTATGATAACAATCCGAAAATAGGAAATGGCCGATACTGAAATTTAAAGTATTGAACGTCACAAGCATGGGTACAGCTAGTGTCACACGTCCAACAATCTAAAGTGAGACTACTGCTGCTATCACTGGCAGTGGAGCAGGAAAGGCGCTAGTTTTGACAACTTGTATGTGTACTACTGCAAATGAACCAGATCAACCATGCGGCTAACTGAAAAATGGAAACAAAGTCCTCCACATGCCTTGGAATTATTTCTCACATGTTGACCCGACAAACAATTAACTAGTTGATTACTCGGATGTATGCAGACCGTTATTTATTTCTTCAAGTAATTTTTCGTTTCAGGTGATCCAAGTCTAGCCAGAATTGCACGAGGAATCGTACTTGCAAAATTAACTTGATGCTCGCGAGACTGGAGAGTGCTGCTACATGCACAAATTCAGTCTTCCAGGTTGACCTCTCAAATATTTTAGGTCTTGATAGATGACCATGTCATGGGCTCATGGCAACCTATGGTCACCATAGTACTATTAGAGTATCTCTAGCAGACCCCCTAAAAGGGCCGAACCCGCAAAATAACCGCCAAAATACAGGTCAAGGCGGAAAATGCTGCTAGACCAGACCCCACTACCGCGTCCGGCCCGTAATTTTTTTTTGCGGGGCGCGACAAAATGCCCACCCTAACCCGCGAAAATGCAGGTTCTTCCGCCCACCCCGTCGGTGCCCTGTATATATCTAAGCAGTTAGTTGGTGGGACATTTCACCCGCGCTTTTCCCCCACCTACCGCCGCCGGGTGCCGCCTTCGATTCCGGCCGTACCAGCCGTCCGGATCATGACGGTGGGCCGCCGCAGTCCCAAGATCGGCCTCCACCACGCCCTCGTGCCTCGGCTTACCGGAAAGCTACAAATCGGTGGTTGTTTTGTCGCGACCACCAGATTGGCTTTTCCAGCCACCGTTGGCTGCACCAAAGCCATGGATTGGTCGGGAGCACCCCGCACAGCCTCGGCAAAGCGCGAGCGCCGCATGCAGGTACTGGTTCCATCCTCTAGTTGCTGGCGTCGGTTTGCCGGCAAGGACTCTTCCGGCCATCGCTTGGGCTCGGCTTGCCGATGCCACTCATAGAGTGCGATGACTGCCTAGAAACAGTGTTGCGGCTCACATCCAACACACGGCAGCACCTCGGATGGGTATTCTTCAAATGCAGAAACGACGGGGTATGCCCTTCTTCCTCTTCTGCTTTGTCAACTTATTTGGTTAAATTATGGTAGCTTATTGAGGTGTTCATCTGTGTAGGAAGGTAGATGCTAATTTTGGTATTGGAAAGAAGAATACATCGATCTATTGATAGAAAGAAACTTAATAGATGTTCGTGCACTCCTTAGTATAATTGAACCTAACGATGCAGCTGCATGTGCAATTAGAATAGATATTAGAGGTGAATCAACGTCTAATTGTTTAGAATCAAAGCCGAAGAATGAAGAATGCAAGATGAAGAACCCCTGGATCAACAATGAATGCATGGAGAAGATGTTGATCCAACTAGTGGGAGCAGTTATGGAAGTTGGATATCTTCTAAAATGTCTAATTGTGGTTCTTGTTTTTTTTGGTCTTGCTGTTTTAGCAATAATTTGGTGAATTATGATGTATCCAATGCCTTTGAAGAAAATAAAGAAGCAACTAAATGTGTTTTCATGCCTGAAAATGCAATGGAAATAATAGATTTCGCAGGCCAGCGTGGGCGGCGGCCCAGCAGACCCCGTAAAATGGACCCTCATAAAAGGATATTTTGCCGCACACGCCGGTCCACAAAAGGGTTTTTCCGCGAACTGCAAACGACTTTTGCGGATCGGCTTTATACGAGGTCTGCTATAGATGCTCTTACATATAAGCAGGAGTCAAATACACGAATTCAGACTGAAGAAGCCATACGTACATGTTCCATATATTATCATCTATCATATAAATGAAGCAGGTATTTGTTCTACCCGAGCGCAACCAGAGGGGAGCAGGGGAAGGAGAGGAGCTAACCATGACTGTTATGGAGCCGATGCCGAACAGGCAGCGGGTCCAACGAAAGAGCCTACCACCACACACCTCGATGAACCCCTTGTCATCTCGTGTACCGATGGAATCCTGCTGCTGCTGCACAAGAAGGACATAACGAATGTTGATCTCAAATGGAGAAGGAAAAGAAGAAATCATGTCCTAGTAATGGATCCAGTAACAAAGACCTGTCCTAGACGCTGGAGCGGGGCTCCATGGAGTTCAGCTTGGGGGTGCCCTCCCTGGGTGAGCTTGTCGAGCCCCACCAACACGTACCAATGTTTAGCACCTGCACATGCAGTGCAAAAAAGAGGTCAATCAACATACCAAAGTGATGAGAGGTTTATGACCATTGTCAACCTGAACCCATGGTCAATACTGTTCGATCTAGTACTGGTTTCCGTGTGGATGTGTGCCTAGCTAGTATTCAAATTTATTGATTGAGCTCAATCCTTCTGCTCATGAACTTGCTCGTAGGGCTGCACGGTGGGTTTTTCCTGAAAAGGATGGACCTTTCATGTAGTTAATTCTGCTGGTATGACTTTAATCTTGTTCCTCCAAAATGGGGTAGAACATGGTGGTTTGATGACATATTTATCTGTTGTGGTTACTCTCAGTATCCGGCAATTACTTTCACCAACTCAAGAAATTATACGAGGCCATGAAGTTCAAAATTTTGGATAGACATGTGTCACTTTTTAAAAAGAATGTTGATACAGAAGTGCATCTCTCTCGAAGAAAAAGATACAGCTTTTTTGAAAACACATATACTATAGATAGGCAAGAACCTGTTTTTTTTTTCTTTTCTTTTAGAACAAATATAATAGACTTGGCAAATGGCTGGACCTGTTTTACACGTTATTCAACAGAAGAGCATATAATGAACATTTTATTCCACAGTAATGTCAATGTGAGCACTCAAAAGCAATATGCTTCATTTCAATGGAGGAAAAAATATCCATTTGACACAGGGATACGGTCAATTTCAACAACAAAATAGGCAACATCACAGAAAAATAGAACTCCGGTGAGATTGTAGAGGTGTTGGCAAGAGCCTCTCTCTCTCCCAATGGATGCACACACGCGCGCAAGCTGTTGGAGCAAATTGACACAAGCAAAAACAGAGGAGGAGGAGAGCAGCACACACACAGATTTGTTTTGCAGGCAACGGATGCCTTTTTTCTTTCTTCTTGCTTGACCAACAACACACACCGGTTCTGCTTTTGATGTCCAGTTACAAAAATCATTTTCTTGTACCGAATTTGAGAGGGGAAGATGGGTTAGAGCAGCTTACTACCTTGACGAGCGAGGAGAACCAGAGGAGGGATGTCCATGGCGTACAGAGCAGCAGCACAACAAGCAGGTGCATGTCCCCTAGAGCAGCAGTACAGCAGGCGGATGAAACAACCTTCCTCTCCCATGGCGAAGGTGCTCGATCAGGGAGAGAGAAAAGGTGAGGTGAGGAAGAGCCTACAGAAATATTACGAGACCGAAAGTTGAAGATTTTGGAGAGACATGCGCGGCCTTCTTAAAAAGAATACTGATAGAGGCAAACTAGATGTACACAAAATAGAATAGAGCAGCTCATAATGTCTAGCACTATACACAAAATAGGCAACTTCAGAGAAAAATAGTAGTCGTACTCTAGTGAGATTGTAGGGAGGCGCCAAACCAGATGAGATCATGCGAATAACAAATCATTTTTTTGTAAAGATCTTTCAGGTAGGCAAGAACCTGTTTTTTTTTCGTTTTGAACAACTATAATAGAGCTGGCAAATGGTTGGCTCCTTCTTACAAGTCATTCAAAAGAATAGAACAGCTCCGTGATGTCTAGCACTCGAAAGCAATATGCTTCATTTCAAAGAAGGAAAAACAAAAAGACTCATTTGACAGAATAATAGGGCCAGTTCAACAACAAAATAGGCAACGTCGCAGAAAAATACTACTCTAATGAGCTGGATCATTTTCTTGTACCAAATCTGAGGAAATCTGAGAGGATGAGATGGGTCGGAGCAGCTTATTACTTCCTTTCTGGTTTAGGGTCTTGAGCAGCAGCACATGCCTCCTCTCCCATGGTGCCTTCCACGCTCGCCATGGCCGGTGATAGGGTTCAGGTTCCTCTTGCCTGCTAGGTCGCCATGGCCGCGGGCTAGGGAGGGAGGGACTGCTGCTGGTGTGGCCATGGCATCGAGCTAGGGTTTCGTCCTGAGCTGCTGGATTCGATCTGGGGTGTAGGGAGAGAAGGGTGGCGTAGAAGGCGGAGGCCGGAAGGTCGCCGACGAGTCTGGGAGTGGGGAGCTCGCCGGTTGTCGGAGAGGGAGGTGGTCATTGGCGGCTGGATGGGGATGGGGATGGGATGGGGATGGGGATGAGATGGGGTTGGGGTTGGGGTTGGGGGCGGGGTTGGTTGGGAATCGGGAAGGAGGGCCTATCGTCTCTACTGGTTGGTGTTTGGTTATCTTAAAAATCATTTTTAATTGGCACCGATGGGCCTGCCCGCTGCAATAGTTCAAAACCATGAAAAATTTCATGTGGTCTTGGCGGGCCTGTACGCGCCGGTTCGAAACGAATTTTCCTTCTGGCGCGGACCAACAAGAGCGCGCGAGCCATAGAAGGTTTTCGTCATCGACGAATGCTTCTGATTGGTCAGCGTTGAGCTCTCATGGATCGATCCCCTCCTTCCATTTGGTCCATTCATTTTTTCGAATCCAACGACATACACTTCACGTCACGTGGATCATGCTCATTGCTCTCTGTATATCCCGTTTAACGATTCTAGCCTAAACTTCCTTCACCTATTATATATAAATCTAAATGTAAAACCTAATAAACATGTTCAATACAAATATACTCCCTTCGTCTGGAATTACTTGTCGTAAAAGTAATAAAAATAAATGTATCTACAACTAAAATAAACCTAGATACATCCATTCCAAACGAAGGGACTACGAAACTAAGAAGACGTTCAACTTTGTTGGTATAAGTTTTTTCTTCATGTCTACCTCGTCCCGTGTTCCTCCCTCGTCTGATGGTGGACACCCGACTAGTCCCTATAAATTTGACCATCAACTTTGTTGGTATAAGTTTTTTCTTCATGTCTACCTCTCCTTTTGTTGCTATTATTTTGTCCCTATAAAAGGCACAGTGTCCACAACAGCAGCGATCAATTCATTGCATGCAATGGTATTAATTAGAAAAATTAACATTTTTTTTTCTTTTTTTTCTCTTCGTCTTGGCCGCGATGCACAACCTAAGATGACCTATACACCAAGAAGGAGGAAGTACCTCTCCTTGATACTACCCATAGTGGGAGTAACATAGGTAGTACTCCCTCAATCTGGGTTTTATAGAGCATGTGCTTAGTTCAACTTTGTTGATTCCATGCTTCATGGCGGTAAACGGGCTCAATGCAGTAAGGATCCCGGTGGGATGGTGGATTGCCACTGGAGATAACCCTCCGACTCCATACGTTGGAGGCTCTCTCCAAGCCTTGGACAACGCCTTTCGATGGGCAGAGTACGTAGTCTAATTCACGAAATTGATTTTTTTCGAAACTTATCAATACAAAATTAAAGGAATTATGAATTAATCAACACATTTGTGGATGTATTTGTAGGGCACGCAAGCTAGGAGTGATCATAGGCTTGCAAGAAGCTCTTCGGTTGGGATTATTTCTCAATCAACTTTCACTTTTGGCTATGTTGATGCAATTTCAAACAATGCTTTAGGTTGAATGGCCTACCACAGGAAGCTTCCGTGTCCTTGTACCTTTCTTACAGAATTTCTACCACAGGGAGTTTTTCCACATGGTTTCTCACGAAAGGTTTTTAATGAGGCAATATCAATGCAAGCATGGACGATATATGTCATTTTCTCTTTATTTTCCCACTGGGTTTTAGAAGGAGTTTTTCATGGCATATTGTATGTTTTCTTCTCAATTTTTTCCACAGGGTTTTGGAGGAGAACATTTCAAAGATGATGGGTCTCAAGGACAAGCGAGGATTAGGGGGTGTTAGGATTTATTTTAAACTAATTATAATAATTAGGGAATAATCCTCCCTTGTACAGAACCGCTTCGTGCGGGTTGCTAGCCAACCGACGCGACGGTTTTTTCACGACCCCCACGAGCGGACGCATCCGTTCGTGGCGACGGTTAATTCCCTGTGTATTTAATCCTCATGGATCATCAATGAAAGAGACAGTTCGATCAAATCATACTTTCACAGATGCATGTGCTCTCTCATCGCGACTCTCTCCCTTCCTAATCAAAGAATAGATAAAACGAATAGACCATCTGATTTAAAACAAGAGTCCATCTGAATATGCACTTCCATATACACACGCGTGCTTATCCTACTAATCCATGGCTCTAACGCAGTTTGTTAGCTGCACGCATGAGTGCGTGCGTGGCTCTTTGCTTATCCTACTAATCCACGCCAATATATCTTTCTTTCCCCAATAAATACACACGGCCGGCGGTGCGTGCGTGCATCCTTTCTTCTCCCTAGCTAGCAGCTTCTCGCCATGGAGCGCGTGTCGTGGCAACCACTTGCGCTCCTCCTCCTCGCGGCGGCCGCGGCCGTCGCCAGCGGCACTGAGGTCGGGTACGACGGCCGGTCGATGGTCATCGATGGCGAGCGCCGCCTCCTCATCTCCGGCTCCATCCACTACCCCAGGAGCACGCCAGAGGTATGCATTGCACACGGAGCAGCAGATGAATACACCATCGTCTCGTCTTAGTTTCCATGAATGAATTGTAAGTCTCGATCGTTGCTTGCCTGCAGATGTGGCCGGATCTGATCAGGAAGGCCAAGGAGGGCGGGCTGGACGCCATCGAGACGTACGTCTTCTGGAACGGCCACGAGCCTCGCCGCCGGCAGTACAACTTCGAGGGCAGCTACGACATCGTGCGCTTCTTCAAGGAGGTCCAGGACGCCGGCATGTACGCCATCCTCCGCATCGGCCCCTACATCTGCGGCGAGTGGAACTACGGCGGCCTGCCGGCATGGCTGCGCGACATCTCCGGCATGCAGTTCCGCATGCACAACAACCCCTTCGAGGTACCCACACTGCTAGCAGATCCTTCCCAACAATATAATGGTTTTCCTTGGAGGTCAAAATACGACCAAGTTATTGATGCTTGCAGCAAGAGATGGAGACCTTCACGACCCTCATCGTCGACAAGCTCAAGGAGGCCAAGATGTTCGCCGGACAGGGAGGCCCCATCATCCTCTCTCAGGTACGTAGTAACTAACTAATATTAATTATGTGAAACTTATCTAGCTTGCATTCCTAGCTACTTGTCGTCGACAAAAGAGTGGATCAGTGAATATAACATATATATATGTGAACAATTTACATATATAGATCGAGAACGAGTACGGGAACGTCATGGACAAGCTCAACAACGACGAGTCGGCGTCTGAGTACATCCACTGGTGCGCCGCCATGGCCAACAAGCAGAACGTAGGCGTGCCGTGGATCATGTGCCAGCAGGACCAAGACGTCCCACCCAACGTGGTCAGCGCATGCACATTTTCATCTTTCCTATTTTTGTCTCTACCAATTATTATTCTTCTTTCTTCCCAAGTGTAAAACAAAAAAAACTCAATGCTAAGTCTTCTTAATTACTAGATCAACACCTGCAACGGCTTCTACTGCCACGACTGGTTCCCCAAGAGGACCGACATCCCCAAGATCTGGACTGAGAACTGGACTGGCTGGTACCCTACATATATATATACCTGGATCAACCTTTATATATTAATTTTCCTTCTTTTTTTCTTATGGAACCTACATGCATATGCGCGAAATTGGTTAGCACGTTCTACTATATGTTGAATGAAGTTCAGATTGCTCTTACATTTTATCCACGATATATAATTAGGTTCAAAGCCTGGGACAAGCCTGATTTCCACCGGTCCGCCGAAGACATCGCCTTCTCTGTTGCCATGTTCTTCCAGACGCGAGGATCGCTCCAGAACTACTACATGGTGATTGATTTATAACTAATCTATACTTTTCTCTTCTACATTAATTTCCATCCTCTAGCAGGCTGGCATGAACTGAATTTTACATCATTTGACATGTTGATCGTCAATTTATATGTGATCAGTACCATGGTGGCACCAACTTTGGCCGCACGTCGGGTGGCCCATACATCACAACCAGCTATGACTACGATGCCCCTCTCGATGAGTACGGTACGTGAACCATCTCTTGTTGTTCCTTCAATTCATATATTCGTCCCAAGCTTATTTGCATCTTGTAAATTAATAATTAGTGTCAATATGCAAATCATATTCATTATCCTTTTATGTTTTTGTTTTCAGGTAACATCAGGCAGCCAAAATACGGGCACCTCAAGGACCTCCACAATGTCCTCAAGTCCATGGAGAAGATCCTACTCCATGGGGACTACAAGGACACCACCATGGGCAACACCAACGTCATGGTAACTAACATGCATTCACATACAATACAAAAATCCTAGCACTGTTTTTAATGGTGTTCACAACAAAATTGATCCATTTGGTTCATCAATATCTACACTAGGTTACCAAGTACACGCTGGACAACTCCTCTGCCTGCTTCATCAGCAACAAGTTCGACGACAAGGAGGTCAATGTGACCCTCGACGACGGCGCAACCCATGTCGTGCCCGCATGGTCCGTGAGCATCCTGCCGGACTGCAAGACCGTCGCGTACAACAGCGCCAAGATCAAGACACAGACGTCGGTGATGGTGAAGAGGCCGGGGGTGGAAACCGTGACGGATGGCCTTGCTTGGTCGTGGATGCCCGAGAACCTCCATCCTTTCATGACGGACGAGAAGGGTAACTTCAGGAAGAACGAGCTGCTCGAGCAGATCGCGACGTCGGGCGACCAGAGCGACTACCTATGGTACAGGACAAGGTAATCAAACATCTTGATGCTTAATACAGAACTACACTGTTGCATAAGATTGAAATATAAATTAATCTCTGGTGATGATCAAAATGTGCAGCTTGGAGCACAAGGGGGAATCGAACTACAAGTTGCACGTGAACACGACTGGCCATGAGCTCTACGCTTTCGTCAATGGCAAGCTTGTTGGTGAGCGTCCCAATATACTCTGAGTGGTTTGCACACTGATGGATTAATGAACTTGATCAAGCTAATGTTAATTGATTTGATTAATTGGCATGCAGGGAGGCACTACGCTCCTAATGGCGGATTCGTCTTCCAAATGGAGACACCGGTGAAGCTCCACTCTGGCAAGAACTACATCTCCCTCCTCAGCGCCACCATCGGGCTCAAGAACTATGGTGCTCTGTTCGAGATGATGCCCGCCGGCATCGTGGGAGGGCCGGTGAAGCTCGTCGACACCGTCACCAACACCACCGCCTACGACCTCTCCAACAGCTCCTGGTCCTACAAGGCCGGCCTCGCCGGCGAGTACAGGGAGACCCACCTCGACAAGGCCAAGGACCGCAGCCAATGGAGAGGCGGCACCATCCCGGTGCACCGCCCCTTCACCTGGTACAAGGCGACCTTTGAGGCCCCCACCGGTGAGGAGCCCGTGGTGGCGGACCTGCTGGGGCTCGGCAAGGGCGTGGTGTGGGTCAACGGCAACAACCTGGGCCGCTACTGGCCGTCATACGTCGCCGCGGACATGGACGGCTGCCGGCGGTGCGACTACCGCGGCACATTCATGGCGGATGGCGACGGGCAGAAGTGCCTCACTGGCTGCAACGAGCCGTCCCAGAGGTTCTACCATGTGCCACGGTCGTTCCTCAAGGCCGGCGAGCCCAACACGATGGTGCTGTTCGAGGAGGCCGGCGGCGACCCGACGAGGGTGAGCTTCCACACCGTCGCTGTCGGGGCGGCGTGCGCGGAGGCCGCCGAGGTCGGCGACGAGGTGGCGCTGGCGTGCAGCCATGGCAGGACCATCTCCAGCGTGGACGTGGCCAGCCTCGGCGTCACGCGCGGCAAGTGCGGCGCGTACCAGGGCGGCTGCGAGTCCAAGGCGGCGCTGGCGGCGTTCACGGCAGCGTGCGTCGGCAAGGAGTCGTGCACGGTGCGGCACACGGAGGACTTCCGCGCCGGGTCCGGGTGTGACTCCGGCGTGCTCACCGTGCAGGCAACCTGCTGATCCCCACATGAACCAAGGAATAAATTATAGTTAGTGTCGTTTAGGCTTAGTGTTAGCTAACGTCAATCAGGAGCTAGGCATATGTGTTAGGGGGCTAAGTAATTAGCCCAGAACAATTACATGGTTCGCTTCATGTGATTTTCGATGGAGATCATCGAGGTTAAACCAAGAATTTTTCGCCTCCTCGATCAGTTTGCTATAGGGTGAAGATTTTCGGTTGAAGAAACAGGCAGACAATACATATGCGTTGGTAATTTCTATTTCTTATATACATATGGGTTTGCTTATTTGAATCACAAGTAACAACGTGGGAAAATAAATTTTGCACCTTTAATTAAATTAAATATTTAACAGCATCCACGTATAGTTTAAAAAAATTAACTTTTTCTACATAATGTTCCATTCATTTGGCACAAACAAATACACTTATTTATTTTTAATGTTCTTTCTCATGTCTCATTCTGTTGATAATAAAAAGGTTTGTTTAAACTTCTTGTAAATCTAAATAATACGATTTTCCATTGCTTAACAAAAAAGTATTATTTCATTCTATTACATATATTTTCTGATTAACTCGCACAGTGGCCCTCTCAAGTGTGCGAGCAAGTGTTCTACTATAACCATCACAAACATTATGTAAATAACGTATCACTTATGTGGTAAAGTTCTTTAAATAAGTTATATGACATTTCGGGGAAAACATTTTAAATTGATGATCAAATGTGGTCTTCACATGCGATTGTTAGTGCTCTAAGTGTTAGCTACCGTGAGGAACAGGTTAATTATTCTGCAGGATATGTGTTAGGGGGCTAATTAGCCTAGAACAAATGCATGGTTCAGTTCATGTGATTTTTGATGGATCAAGGTTCAATCTAGAATTTGTTGGGGTGATTGTGGCAGCTCGTTTTGTTATGGGGAAGATTTTCCGTCGGAGACACAGGCACATGAAGAATTTGTTGCGGTGATTTTCCAAGTTTCATATGTACTCATCACATAGTTTGAAACAATAAGGTTCTGTAACTATCACAAATGTTATTCAATTAAAGTCCGGACCAGGAGCATATAGAATTTTAGATCCCACATCTGCGATGCTAGCTACATGTACTAAACTTTTGCTACACCTGGACGAATTCCATGTACCGTATCATTCTGATGCATGTGATAATGCAGGGCTCTTGTGTTAATTATGGTACTATATGCCTATGGACCATCTACAATATCATTCTTATGCATGCGATAACGCAGGCCTCTTGTGTCATTCATCAGCACGTAACACCCTCATATTCTTCTCACACATAGTTGACAATAAGAGTTACACTCGGGGGGGGGGGGGGGGCTAAACCGGCAGTGTGGTGCAGTACGGAGCAGTTACACATGACGCTGTAACATTCACTTACTCTGGGAGTTGGTCGTAATACTTGGTTAGGCCATGTTGAAGATCTTCTGTTCGCCCCTGTAAACACTGACGCAGTAACAAGTTCGCGAGTTTGCCTTAAAAAATGTACTATTATTCTATACTTGTAAGTTCTATATACTTCAGAGTCATACCAGACCAGGAGCATCTAGAATTTTAGATCCCACATCTGCGGTGCAAGGTACTAAACTGTTGCTACCTGAACGAATTCCATGTATCGTTCTTACTATCTCTTATGCATGTGATCTTGCATGGGCTCTTGTGTTGAGTATGGTATATGCCTCCTATGCATGTGTTATTCTTCACGTAACACCCTCATATTTTTCTGACACAGAGTTGGCAACAATACTGGCGATCGAGTTACAACTGGGATGTAGGTTAACCGGCGACATGCCGCTCTCAACGTGCAAGTGCAGCAGCCCTATAACGTGCGTCCACATGGATCTCTGCAGTTGGCCGGTGGAAATCCATGGTGATTCCTATGTATTTCTGGCAATGTGCAGGCTCACTGCTGGCGCTGGGTGGCTACTAGGGGCGTACAAAGGCGGCTAAGTTTTCCTTCATTTTAAATGGTATTCTTGATTTGCGACAATCCTAAGGGCCTATTTAGCGGGAAAAATCTACCAAAATACTTTACCTTGATTTTGGTGATACATTGGGTTTTCGAAGGCGGACCGAGAGGGAGCTCGAAGCACGCCTCCTGCAGGTGTAGATGGTCACGGTGGAACACATGGTTTGTGATTGATGAGATATTTTAGGAATTTTACGATGGAAGCCACCCGCAATTGCCCAACAATTTTGTGTGAATATTTACGAAAGAGTATGGCTTTGACATTTAAAACATTTGGACATGTCCGAAATGTCTTTGACATTGATTGAAATATGAAAACAATAGAAATTTATGTGAGTATTTATAAATTATGTTTGTGAGCATCGTGAGTGTACCTTTTCAAAGCTACATTTTTGTTTTGTGCGTGTACCATACAGTATTGTACAGGTCGACCAGGATAGAAAACCATGCGTGTTAGGATCTTGTTGCATGCAGCGTCACCATACAATATGAAGGCTCATGCGAGGGATGGTTCCAACTAGACAAAGATAATCCGGTCTTGATAGAGGGGCAAGGCTGTCCCGTCGACAGTTTTCTTGAAAAACCCTGCGATCGCTATGCACGTAGGAAGGGGGTTTGACAAAAAAGCGACGAATAGGTGAACGTCACCAATTTTTTAGATAAGAAAAAGGAGAAGAAGGATGTTTACCGTTTGC
Organism: Hordeum vulgare subsp. vulgare; assembly: GCF_904849725.1. Classification (NCBI taxonomy): domain Eukaryota; kingdom Viridiplantae; phylum Streptophyta; class Magnoliopsida; order Poales; family Poaceae; genus Hordeum; species Hordeum vulgare. Next base: position 19,074 of record NW_025422647.1, on the reverse strand, counting down.
TAGCAGACCCTTATATTACGGACCTATATCGCGCGTTTACAGTTTGCAAAAAATCGCTTTTTACGACTAGCGAGGGTCGCGGCAAAACATAACCCGCATCGTGGAACTATAAAACAGAATATTCACGAATATTCTGTTCTACAGTTTCATGGGCAGGTTCTGTTCTGCCATGGCCCTTGCCAACCCGCAAATCGCAAGAATTCAAACTTACAATTTGGCATCAATTCCATTGATTTGTAGCAAATTTGAACAACCAAACACAATTTTCGCTCAAATTAAACCATTGTTTTTTTTATCAAGACACTAAAGAACATCATGCAAAAGCAACCACCATCTTCACCACCGTCTTGGTTCTCGTTTCTCTCCACAACCCCAAAAGAATCTCACGCAAAAGCCATTATCATCTCCGTGACCATCATCGTCAACATCATCACTCTCCATTTCCGCCACCCATTCCCCCACCGGCGCTGAAGTCATCACACCTTGCAGCCATCATTCTTCTCTTCAAGATTTCTTTTCTTGCCATATCATGTCATTCTTTGGTGATGTCGTTCATTTTATTGTGATTCATTGTCATGATCTTGTTCTCCTCTGCAAGAAGCTTGGACAAAGCCTTGTTCTCCTCGGTAAGGGCTTTCCTCTCCTCAATGGCGGCCTTGCACAACCCTTCTTCCTTGAGTAAGGGCCACTTTCTTGCTTCTCCTGCGCTTTCTTCTCGGCCAACTCCTGCTTCATCTCCTCATTTGATTGCACCATGATATCTATCTTATCATGCAAGCTTGATGCCTTCGATTCCCTCTTGATCTTGTCCTTCGCCTTTTTGTTTCCATCCGACTTGTTCTTGTTTCTTGGGCCATCATCATCTTCATCATCATCATCCGTCTCGGTGAGGGAGCCATTCTTCGGTGGGGATTCTTCCTCAATGAACTCCCAGTTTTGGCTATGTTGATGCAATTTCGAACAATGCTCTAGGTTGAATGACCTACCATGGGAAGCTTCCATGTCCTTGTACCTTTCTTGCACAATTACTCCTAAAAAACAAAAACAAAATTCAACATATGAAACATGTTTCAAACATTTAAAGTACAACGTGAGAAAGAACTCACATAGTTCAATTCAACGGTATCACTTGGTGGTGCATTGCGGTCTTATTCCAAGCAAGCAGCCCAACGGCTACAAACCGGCTTGATAGCGTCCCAACGACCTTGAAGAGACCTCAAGGTGAGCGGTGTTCTATTGGGATACTTCGCCATGAAGCAGAGGAATTGACCCTCTATCATTTGCCAATAGCACTTGGCGGTTTGTCTGTGATGGTCGTCGCATCAAGAGACACAACTTCCCACGCCTTGATAAAAAACTAACAAAAGAATTGTCACCGCATGTTAATTTTTATGCCAAACAAACTAACAACAAGAAGCTATGCATATTCTTCTTATTATTCCACTCAAATCATGGTGAAGTCAGATTTGATACAGGGGATTACTCCACTTTAAGATTATATACAATTTAAAGTTCAGAACCGAGTGACCATACCAGCAGAGGAGAGTAGTCTACTTTGAACCATGCTTGCGCCTTTGTTCTCAAATCACGCGAGAAAACCAAAACATACAAACTGTGCGTGCTATGCAGATGTGGAGGAGGGGGGAAGCTCACCATGTTTGCTAGGATGGGCAAGCAGCCATCCGTCTGCTAGTCCTTCCACATGACCAATGTCCAGTCTATAATGAGCAAGCTAAAAAAAGTGTAATGTATGTGTCCAGTAAACATGCACACAACAAAATAGCAATCGGCCGGTCATCTAATCTATGTAAAACAATTCAGTGATCCCACTCCTATCTTGCATTGTTTCATTGACAAAACCCATTAAAATGAGAGTCATGAATGAGTGAAAAGAAATACATGTTCTGTTATGGAGCTAGCAGTTAGGAAATAGCATGTCTAGCTTTCCAAATCAAGAAGATTTAGACAATCGAGCAACAATAGATGATCAAGCAACAGTGAAAATGACCAAATGAACTGTACATGATCATAGGAACGATTGATATCAGGAATGCACTGTTAGGGTACATAGGACAGAACATGCCAGAATTTGATAACAACCCTAGGAATCAAACAACCATGTCATCACTAGTAGACGAATCAGAGTTATAGTGTTTTAGAGGACATGCCATAAGGGGCTTCTTTATAACAAAGCCTGGTAAACCATCACACATATCACACAGCCAAAACATTCCAACCACTGGCATGGAGATCAACCAAGGACCAACTGCAACCAGCACACACATTACCCAGCACGTCGACAAGGGAAACACTCCAGCGCATGCAACACAATACCCGGCAAAAGACAAAAACTCATAGGACTAAAATTGAGGGCTAAATCCACTAATTATTTTACCATAATCACCACGAGAAGCACAAGTGCTTGCATTAGAGACCATCAGCGCAACCCAGAATCCTAGAAATTGCCATGTAATTAAATGTACCAAGGATGGATGGTCATCAGCACAAGTGCTTGCATTGCAAGACGAGTGTTTGTGACTCCTTGAGCATCTCAATGAGTTCAAATCGATTTCCGAATGCAACATCATATGTGAACTATAATTATGTGCAATAATTCTGCCAACATAAACAAAATGATACGAAAACAAGGCATGATCGTACTGAAGAAAACTAATAAAATGAGCCTACTACTAAGTTTTCCACTCATTCAAAATTCATTTGTACTTTCAAGTAATACTTTGACAAAAACTCAGGTATAACTTGGTATTTATAATATAGCAGGCCCCCAAAACAAAACGAAAATAACAAATGGCAACTCATATGTGACAATTCTAGTAAAAAGCAGCAGCAAGTGTGATAAAAGGAAGTTCTTGTACTAGGTTGTAGTAGCAGTTGCTAGTACCTTTCTTCACGGACAGATGAAGAACAATAATGTTCTCTTCCTTTTCCTGACTGAGATCAGCACCACAATCTAGAATGTAACTGAAGAAGGGCGGGTTTAAGCCATCCACGGTGTGCCCCAACCTCCAGGGGAACCTTGACAATGTAACAATTTAATTCATGACACTGACAAAGACCAACATGTATATATATTAGGAAGTAGTAACAAACATGAGCAGGCTAATGGACATGGGAAGTGTGTAATCGTGTAAGGACAGGCTATGGTTTGATATATTCCAAATTATCACCATTTACATGAAAACCAAAAAGAACTGGACATATATTCACATGTTGAGCTATACTGTTTTTCCTGAATCCGAATAATGATAGGATGCCCAGTTTACATAGTGCCTACTCCAGCCACCAAGTCTCTAATTTAGAAAGAATGGGCTATATTCTACACTAACCCAGCAACACAGACATGATGATTCACTCCAACTGTATTTGAATATAAAATATATGTTTGGACCCCGGCTAGTCCCAGGGCCTATGCTAGTCCCAGGTTCCATTGAAACTAGTATAGAGCTTGCAAGTTGCAATTGTTGCATCAACATTGTGTACAATGATGTTTTGCCGGGGGGATGAGAATAGGAACGCGATGATGTGACACCTTTTGCACGCATCCTGGATAGGAGCAGTTAGTAGATACGTGCTTTGCCGACTACTAGAACCGTGGTCCATGGCCATCAATACCACAAATGGAAGGACAGGCTAGTTGGTTCTGTAAATTGAAAAAAAAACATTATTTCCATGTCAAAGTATTATGATAACAATCCGAAAATAGGAAATGGCCGATACTGAAATTTAAAGTATTGAACGTCACAAGCATGGGTACAGCTAGTGTCACACGTCCAACAATCTAAAGTGAGACTACTGCTGCTATCACTGGCAGTGGAGCAGGAAAGGCGCTAGTTTTGACAACTTGTATGTGTACTACTGCAAATGAACCAGATCAACCATGCGGCTAACTGAAAAATGGAAACAAAGTCCTCCACATGCCTTGGAATTATTTCTCACATGTTGACCCGACAAACAATTAACTAGTTGATTACTCGGATGTATGCAGACCGTTATTTATTTCTTCAAGTAATTTTTCGTTTCAGGTGATCCAAGTCTAGCCAGAATTGCACGAGGAATCGTACTTGCAAAATTAACTTGATGCTCGCGAGACTGGAGAGTGCTGCTACATGCACAAATTCAGTCTTCCAGGTTGACCTCTCAAATATTTTAGGTCTTGATAGATGACCATGTCATGGGCTCATGGCAACCTATGGTCACCATAGTACTATTAGAGTATCTCTAGCAGACCCCCTAAAAGGGCCGAACCCGCAAAATAACCGCCAAAATACAGGTCAAGGCGGAAAATGCTGCTAGACCAGACCCCACTACCGCGTCCGGCCCGTAATTTTTTTTTGCGGGGCGCGACAAAATGCCCACCCTAACCCGCGAAAATGCAGGTTCTTCCGCCCACCCCGTCGGTGCCCTGTATATATCTAAGCGGTTAGTTGGTGGGACATTTCACCCGCGCTTTTCCCCCACCTACCGCCGCCGGGTGCCGCCTTCGATTCCGGCCGTACCAGCCGTCCGGATCATGACGGTGGGCCGCCGCAGTCCCAAGATCGGCCTCCACCACGCCCTCGTGCCTCGGCTTACCGGAAAGCTACAAATCGGTGGTTGTTTTGTCGCGACCACCAGATTGGCTTTTCCAGCCACCGTTGGCTGCACCAAAGCCATGGATTGGTCGGGAGCACCCCGCACAGCCTCGGCAAAGCGCGAGCGCCGCATGCAGGTACTGGTTCCATCCTCTAGTTGCTGGCGTCGGTTTGCCGGCAAGGACTCTTCCGGCCATCGCTTGGGCTCGGCTTGCCGATGCCACTCATAGAGTGCGATGACTGCCTAGAAACAGTGTTGCGGCTCACATCCAACACACGGCAGCACCTCGGATGGGTATTCTTCAAATGCAGAAACGACGGGGTATGCCCTTCTTCCTCTTCTGCTTTGTCAACTTATTTGGTTAAATTATGGTAGCTTATTGAGGTGTTCATCTGTGTAGGAAGGTAGATGCTAATTTTGGTATTGGAAAGAAGAATACATCGATCTATTGATAGAAAGAAACTTAATAGATGTTCGTGCACTCCTTAGTATAATTGAACCTAACGATGCAGCTGCATGTGCAATTAGAATAGATATTAGAGGTGAATCAACGTCTAATTGTTTAGAATCAAAGCCGAAGAATGAAGAATGCAAGATGAAGAACCCCTGGATCAACAATGAATGCATGGAGAAGATGTTGATCCAACTAGTGGGAGCAGTTATGGAAGTTGGATATCTTCTAAAATGTCTAATTGTGGTTCTTGTTTTTTTGGTCTTGCTGTTTTAGCAATAATTTGGTGAATTATGATGTATCCAATGCCTTTGAAGAAAATAAAGAAGCAACTAAATGTGTTTTCATGCCTGAAAATGCAATGGAAATAATAGATTTCGCAGGCCAGCGTGGGCGGCGGCCCAGCAGACCCCGTAAAATGGACCCTCATAAAAGGATATTTTGCCGCACACGCCGGTCCACAAAAGGGTTTTTCCGTGAACTGCAAACGACTTTTGCGGATCGGCTTTATACGAGGTCTGCTATAGATGCTCTTACATATAAGCAGGAGTCAAATACACGAATTCAGACTGAAGAAGCCATACGTACATGTTCCATATATTATCATCTATCATATAAATGAAGCAGGTATTTGTTCTACCCGAGCGCAACCAGAGGGGAGCAGGGGAAGGAGAGGAGCTAACCATGACTGTTATGGAGCCGATGCCGAACAGGCAGCGGGTCCAACGAAAGAGCCTACCACCACACACCTCGATGAACCCCTTGTCATCTCGTGTACCGATGGAATCCTGCTGCTGCTGCACAAGAAGGACATAACGAATGTTGATCTCAAATGGAGAAGGAAAAGAAGAAATCATGTCCTAGTAATGGATCCAGTAACAAAGACCTGTCCTAGACGCTGGAGCGGGGCTCCATGGAGTTCAGCTTGGGGGTGCCCTCCCTGGGTGAGCTTGTCGAGCCCCACCAACACGTACCAATGTTTAGCACCTGCACATGCAGTGCAAAAAAGAGGTCAATCAACATACCAAAGTGATGAGAGGTTTATGACCATTGTCAACCTGAACCCATGGTCAATACTGTTCGATCTAGTACTGGTTTCCGTGTGGATGTGTGCCTAGCCAGTATTCAAATTTATTGATTGAGCTCAATCCTTCTGCTCATGAACTTGCTCGTAGGGCTGCACGGTGGGTTTTTCCTGAAAAGGATGGACCTTTCATGTAGTTAATTCTGCTGGTATGACTTTAATCTTGTTCCTCCAAAATGGGGTAGAACATGGTGGTTTGATGACATATTTATCTGTTGTGGTTACTCTCAGTATCCGGCAATTACTTTCACCAACTCAAGAAATTATACGAGGCCATGAAGTTCAAAATTTTGGATAGACATGTGTCACTTTTTAAAAAGAATGTTGATACAGAAGTGCATCTCTCTCGAAGAAAAAGATACAGCTTTTTTGAAAACACATATACTATAGATAGGCAAGAACCTGTTTTTTTTTTCTTTTCTTTTAGAACAAATATAATAGACTTGGCAAATGGCTGGACCTGTTTTACACGTTATTCAACAGAAGAGCATATAATGAACATTTTATTCCACAGTAATGTCAATGTGAGCACTCAAAAGCAATATGCTTCATTTCAATGGAGGAAAAAATATCCATTTGACACAGGGATACGGTCAATTTCAACAACAAAATAGGCAACATCACAGAAAAATAGAACTCCGGTGAGATTGTAGAGGTGTTGGCAAGAGCCTCTCTCTCTCCCAATGGATGCACACACGCGCGCAAGCTGTTGGAGCAAATTGACACAAGCAAAAACAGAGGAGGAGGAGAGCAGCACACACACAGATTTGTTTTGCAGGCAACGGATGCCTTTTTTCTTTCTTCTTGCTTGACCAACAACACACACCGGTTCTGCTTTTGATGTCCAGTTACAAAAATCATTTTCTTGTACCGAATTTGAGAGGGGAAGATGGGTTAGAGCAGCTTACTACCTTGACGAGCGAGGAGAACCAGAGGAGGGATGTCCATGGCGTACAGAGCAGCAGCACAACAAGCAGGTGCATGTCCCCTAGAGCAGCAGTACAGCAGGCGGATGAAACAACCTTCCTCTCCCATGGCGAAGGTGCTCGATCAGGGAGAGAGAAAAGGTGAGGTGAGGAAGAGCCTACAGAAATATTACGAGACCGAAAGTTGAAGATTTTGGAGAGACATGCGCGGCCTTCTTAAAAAGAATACTGATAGAGGCAAACTAGATGTACACAAAATAGAATAGAGCAGCTCATAATGTCTAGCACTATACACAAAATAGGCAACTTCAGAGAAAAATAGTAGTCGTACTCTAGTGAGATTGTAGGGAGGCGCCAAACCAGATGAGATCATGCGAATAACAAATCATTTTTTTGTAAAGATCTTTCAGGTAGGCAAGAACCTGTTTTTTTTTCGTTTTGAACAACTATAATAGAGCTGGCAAATGGTTGGCTCCTTCTTACAAGTCATTCAAAAGAATAGAACAGCTCCGTGATGTCTAGCACTCGAAAGCAATATGCTTCATTTCAAAGAAGGAAAAACAAAAAGACTCATTTGACAGAATAATAGGGCCAGTTCAACAACAAAATAGGCAACGTCGCAGAAAAATACTACTCTAATGAGCTGGATCATTTTCTTGTACCAAATCTGAGGAAATCTGAGAGGATGAGATGGGTCGGAGCAGCTTATTACTTCCTTTCTGGTTTAGGGTCTTGAGCAGCAGCACATGCCTCCTCTCCCATGGTGCCTTCCACGCTCGCCATGGCCGGTGATAGGGTTCAGGTTCCTCTTGCCTGCTAGGTCGCCATGGCCGCGGGCTAGGGAGGGAGGGACTGCTGCTGGTGTGGCCATGGCATCGAGCTAGGGTTTCGTCCTGAGCTGCTGGATTCGATCTGGGGTGTAGGGAGAGAAGGGTGGCGTAGAAGGCGGAGGCCGGAAGGTCGCCGACGAGTCTGGGAGTGGGGAGCTCGCCGGTTGTCGGAGAGGGAGGTGGTCATTGGCGGCTGGATGGGGATGGGGATGGGATGGGGATGGGGATGAGATGGGGTTGGGGTTGGGGTTGGGGGCGGGGTTGGTTGGGAATCGGGAAGGAGGGCCTATCGTCTCTACTGGTTGGTGTTTGGTTATCTTAAAAATCATTTTTAATTGGCACCGATGGGCCTGCCCGCTGCAATAGTTCAAAACCATGAAAAATTTCATGTGGTCTTGGCGGGCCTGTACGCGCCGGTTCGAAACGAATTTTCCTTCTGGCGCGGACCAACAAGAGCGCGCGAGCCATAGAAGGTTTTCGTCATCGACGAATGCTTCTGATTGGTCAGCGTTGAGCTCTCATGGATCGATCCCCTCCTTCCATTTGGTCCATTCATTTTTTCGAATCCAACGACATACACTTCACGTCACGTGGATCATGCTCATTGCTCTCTGTATATCCCGTTTAACGATTCTAGCCTAAACTTCCTTCACCTATTATATATAAATCTAAATGTAAAACCTAATAAACATGTTCAATACAAATATACTCCCTTCGTCTGGAATTACTTGTCGTAAAAGTAATAAAAATAAATGTATCTACAACTAAAATAAACCTAGATACATCCATTCCAAACGAAGGGACTACGAAACTAAGAAGACGTTCAACTTTGTTGGTATAAGTTTTTTCTTCATGTCTACCTCGTCCCGTGTTCCTCCCTCGTCTGATGGTGGACACCCGACTAGTCCCTATAAATTTGACCATCAACTTTGTTGGTATAAGTTTTTTCTTCATGTCTACCTCTCCTTTTGTTGCTATTATTTTGTCCCTATAAAAGGCACAGTGTCCACAACAGCAGCGATCAATTCATTGCATGCAATGGTATTAATTAGAAAAATTAACATTTTTTTTTCTTTTTTTTTCTCTTCGTCTTGGCCGCGATGCACAACCTAAGATGACCTATACACCAAGAAGGAGGAAGTACCTCTCCTTGATACTACCCATAGTGGGAGTAACATAGGTAGTACTCCCTCAATCTGGGTTTTATAGAGCATGTGCTTAGTTCAACTTTGTTGATTCCATGCTTCATGGCGGTAAACGGGCTCAATGCAGTAAGGATCCCGGTGGGATGGTGGATTGCCACTGGAGATAACCCTCCGACTCCATACGTTGGAGGCTCTCTCCAAGCCTTGGACAACGCCTTTCGATGGGCAGAGTACGTAGTCTAATTCACGAAATTGATTTTTTTCGAAACTTATCAATACAAAATTAAAGGAATTATGAATTAATCAACACATTTGTGGATGTATTTGTAGGGCACGCAAGCTAGGAGTGATCATAGGCTTGCAAGAAGCTCTTCGGTTGGGATTATTTCTCAATCAACTTTCACTTTTGGCTATGTTGATGCAATTTCAAACAATGCTTTAGGTTGAATGGCCTACCACAGGAAGCTTCCGTGTCCTTGTACCTTTCTTACAGAATTTCTACCACAGGGAGTTTTTCCACATGGTTTCTCACGAAAGGTTTTTAATGAGGCAATATCAATGCAAGCATGGACGATATATGTCATTTTCTCTTTATTTTCCCACTGGGTTTTAGAAGGAGTTTTTCATGGCATATTGTATGTTTTCTTCTCAATTTTTTCCACAGGGTTTTGGAGGAGAACATTTCAAAGATGATGGGTCTCAAGGACAAGCGAGGATTAGGGGGTGTTAGGATTTATTTTAAACTAATTATAATAATTAGGGAATAATCCTCCCTTGTACAGAACCGCTTCGTGCGGGTTGCTAGCCAACCGACGCGACGGTTTTTTCACGACCCCCACGAGCGGACGCATCCGTTCGTGGCGACGGTTAATTCCCTGTGTATTTAATCCTCATGGATCATCAATGAAAGAGACAGTTCGATCAAATCATACTTTCACAGATGCATGTGCTCTCTCATCGCGACTCTCTCCCTTCCTAATCAAAGAATAGATAAAACGAATAGACCATCTGATTTAAAACAAGAGTCCATGTGAATATGCACTTCCATATACACACGCGTGCTTATCCTACTAATCCATGGCTCTAACGCAGTTTGTTAGCTGCACGCATGAGTGCGTGCGTGGCTCTTTGCTTATCCTACTAATCCACGCCAATATATCTTTCTTTCCCCAATAAATACACACGGCCGGCGGTGCGTGCGTGCATCCTTTCTTCTCCCTAGCTAGCAGCTTCTCGCCATGGAGCGCGTGTCGTGGCAACCACTTGCGCTCCTCCTCCTCGCGGCGGCCGCGGCCGTCGCCAGCGGCACTGAGGTCGGGTACGACGGCCGGTCGATGGTCATCGATGGCGAGCGCCGCCTCCTCATCTCCGGCTCCATCCACTACCCCAGGAGCACGCCAGAGGTATGCATTGCACACGGAGCAGCAGATGAATACACCATCGTCTCGTCTTAGTTTCCATGAATGAATTGTAAGTCTCGATCGTTGCTTGCCTGCAGATGTGGCCGGATCTGATCAGGAAGGCCAAGGAGGGCGGGCTGGACGCCATCGAGACGTACGTCTTCTGGAACGGCCACGAGCCTCGCCGCCGGCAGTACAACTTCGAGGGCAGCTACGACATCGTGCGCTTCTTCAAGGAGGTCCAGGACGCCGGCATGTACGCCATCCTCCGCATCGGCCCCTACATCTGCGGCGAGTGGAACTACGGCGGCCTGCCGGCATGGCTGCGCGACATCTCCGGCATGCAGTTCCGCATGCACAACAACCCCTTCGAGGTACCCACACTGCTAGCAGATCCTTCCCAACAATATAATGGTTTTCCTTGGAGGTCAAAATACGACCAAGTTATTGATGCTTGCAGCAAGAGATGGAGACCTTCACGACCCTCATCGTCGACAAGCTCAAGGAGGCCAAGATGTTCGCCGGACAGGGAGGCCCCATCATCCTCTCTCAGGTACGTAGTAACTAACTAATATTAATTATGTGAAACTTATCTAGCTTGCATTCCTAGCTACTTGTCGTCGACAAAAGAGTGGATCAGTGAATATAACATATATATATGTGAACAATTTACATATATAGATCGAGAACGAGTACGGGAACGTCATGGACAAGCTCAACAACGACGAGTCGGCGTCTGAGTACATCCACTGGTGCGCCGCCATGGCCAACAAGCAGAACGTAGGCGTGCCGTGGATCATGTGCCAGCAGGACCAAGACGTCCCACCCAACGTGGTCAGCGCATGCACATTTTCATCTTTCCTATTTTTGTCTCTACCAATTATTATTCTTCTTTCTTCCCAAGTGTAAAACAAAAAAAACTCAATGCTAAGTCTTCTTAATTACTAGATCAACACCTGCAACGGCTTCTACTGCCACGACTGGTTCCCCAAGAGGACCGACATCCCCAAGATCTGGACTGAGAACTGGACTGGCTGGTACCCTACATATATATATACCTGGATCAACCTTTATATATTAATTTTCCTTCTTTTTTTCTTATGGAACCTACATGCATATGCGCGAAATTGGTTAGCACGTTCTACTATATGTTGAATGAAGTTCAGATTGCTCTTACATTTTATCCACGATATATAATTAGGTTCAAAGCCTGGGACAAGCCTGATTTCCACCGGTCCGCCGAAGACATCGCCTTCTCTGTTGCCATGTTCTTCCAGACGCGAGGATCGCTCCAGAACTACTACATGGTGATTGATTTATAACTAATCTATACTTTTCTCTTCTACATTAATTTCCATCCTCTAGCAGGCTGGCATGAACTGAATTTTACATCATTTGACATGTTGATCGTCAATTTATATGTGATCAGTACCATGGTGGCACCAACTTTGGCCGCACGTCGGGTGGCCCATACATCACAACCAGCTATGACTACGATGCCCCTCTCGATGAGTACGGTACGTGAACCATCTCTTGTTGTTCCTTCAATTCATATATTCGTCCCAAGCTTATTTGCATCTTGTAAATTAATAATTAGTGTCAATATGCAAATCATATTCATTATCCTTTTATGTTTTTGTTTTCAGGTAACATCAGGCAGCCAAAATACGGGCACCTCAAGGACCTCCACAATGTCCTCAAGTCCATGGAGAAGATCCTACTCCATGGGGACTACAAGGACACCACCATGGGCAACACCAACGTCATGGTAACTAACATGCATTCACATACAATACAAAAATCCTAGCACTGTTTTTAATGGTGTTCACAACAAAATTGATCCATTTGGTTCATCAATATCTACACTAGGTTACCAAGTACACGCTGGACAACTCCTCTGCCTGCTTCATCAGCAACAAGTTCGACGACAAGGAGGTCAATGTGACCCTCGACGACGGCGCAACCCATGTCGTGCCCGCATGGTCCGTGAGCATCCTGCCGGACTGCAAGACCGTCGCGTACAACAGCGCCAAGATCAAGACACAGACGTCGGTGATGGTGAAGAGGCCGGGGGTGGAAACCGTGACGGATGGCCTTGCTTGGTCGTGGATGCCCGAGAACCTCCATCCTTTCATGACGGACGAGAAGGGTAACTTCAGGAAGAACGAGCTGCTCGAGCAGATCGCGACGTCGGGCGACCAGAGCGACTACCTATGGTACAGGACAAGGTAATCAAACATCTTGATGCTTAATACAGAACTACACTGTTGCATAAGATTGAAATATAAATTAATCTCTGGTGATGATCAAAATGTGCAGCTTGGAGCACAAGGGGGAATCGAACTACAAGTTGCACGTGAACACGACTGGCCATGAGCTCTACGCTTTCGTCAATGGCAAGCTTGTTGGTGAGCGTCCCAATATACTCTGAGTGGTTTGCACACTGATGGATTAATGAACTTGATCAAGCTAATGTTAATTGATTTGATTAATTGGCATGCAGGGAGGCACTACGCTCCTAATGGCGGATTCGTCTTCCAAATGGAGACACCGGTGAAGCTCCACTCTGGCAAGAACTACATCTCCCTCCTCAGCGCCACCATCGGGCTCAAGAACTATGGTGCTCTGTTCGAGATGATGCCCGCCGGCATCGTGGGAGGGCCGGTGAAGCTCGTCGACACCGTCACCAACACCACCGCCTACGACCTCTCCAACAGCTCCTGGTCCTACAAGGCCGGCCTCGCCGGCGAGTACAGGGAGACCCACCTCGACAAGGCCAAGGACCGCAGCCAATGGAGAGGCGGCACCATCCCGGTGCACCGCCCCTTCACCTGGTACAAGGCGACCTTTGAGGCCCCCACCGGTGAGGAGCCCGTGGTGGCGGACCTGCCGGGGCTCGGCAAGGGCGTGGTGTGGGTCAACGGCAACAACCTGGGCCGCTACTGGCCGTCATACGTCGCCGCGGACATGGACGGCTGCCGGCGGTGCGACTACCGCGGCACATTCATGGCGGATGGCGACGGGCAGAAGTGCCTCACTGGCTGCAACGAGCCGTCCCAGAGGTTCTACCATGTGCCACGGTCGTTCCTCAAGGCCGGCGAGCCCAACACGATGGTGCTGTTCGAGGAGGCCGGCGGCGACCCGACGAGGGTGAGCTTCCACACCGTCGCTGTCGGGGCGGCGTGCGCAGAGGCCGCCGAGGTCGGCGACGAGGTGGCGCTGGCGTGCAGCCATGGCAGGACCATCTCCAGCGTGGACGTGGCCAGCCTCGGCGTCACGCGCGGCAAGTGCGGCGCGTACCAGGGCGGCTGCGAGTCCAAGGCGGCGCTGGCGGCGTTCACGGCAGCGTGCGTCGGCAAGGAGTCGTGCACGGTGCGGCACACGGAGGACTTCCGCGCCGGGTCCGGGTGTGACTCCGGCGTGCTCACCGTGCAGGCAACCTGCTGATCCCCACATGAACCAAGGAATAAATTATAGTTAGTGTCGTTTAGGCTTAGTGTTAGCTAACGTCAATCAGGAGCTAGGCATATGTGTTAGGGGGCTAAGTAATTAGCCCAGAACAATTACATGGTTCGCTTCATGTGATTTTCGATGGAGATCATCGAGGTTAAACCAAGAATTTTTCGCCTCCTCGATCAGTTTGCTATAGGGTGAAGATTTTCGGTTGAAGAAACAGGCAGACAATACATATGCGTTGGTAATTTCTATTTCTTATATACATATGGGTTTGCTTATTTGAGTCACAAGTAACAACGTGGGAAAATAAATTTTGCACCTTTAATTAAATTAAATATTTAACAGCATCCACGTATAGTTTAAAAAAATTAACTTTTTCTACATAATGTTCCATTCATTTGGCACAAACAAATACACTTATTTATTTTTAATGTTCTTTCTCATGTCTCATTCTGTTGATAATAAAAAGGTTTGTTTAAACTTCTTGTAAATCTAAATAATACGATTTTCCATTGCTTAACAAAAAAGTATTATTTCATTCTATTACATATATTTTCTGATTAACTCGCACAGTGGCCCTCTCAAGTGTGCGAGCAAGTGTTCTACTATAACCATCACAAACATTATGTAAATAACGTATCACTTATGTGGTAAAGTTCTTTAAATAAGTTATATGACATTTCGGGGAAAACATTTTAAATTGATGATCAAATGTGGTCTTCACATGCGATTGTTAGTGCTCTAAGTGTTAGCTACCGTGAGGAACAGGTTAATTATTCTGCAGGATATGTGTTAGGGGGCTAATTAGCCTAGAACAAATGCATGGTTCAGTTCATGTGATTTTTGATGGATCAAGGTTCAATCTAGAATTTGTTGGGGTGATTGTGGCAGCTCGTTTTGTTATGGGGAAGATTTTCCGTCGGAGACACAGGCACATGAAGAATTTGTTGCGGTGATTTTCCAAGTTTCATATGTACTCATCACATAGTTTGAAACAATAAGGTTCTGTAACTATCACAAATGTTATTCAATTAAAGTCCGGACCAGGAGCATATAGAATTTTAGATCCCACATCTGCGATGCTAGCTACATGTACTAAACTTTTGCTACACCTGGACGAATTCCATGTACCGTATCATTCTGATGCATGTGATAATGCAGGGCTCTTGTGTTAATTATGGTACTATATGCCTATGGACCATCTACAATATCATTCTTATGCATGCGATAACGCAGGCCTCTTGTGTCATTCATCAGCACGTAACACCCTCATATTCTTCTCACACATAGTTGACAATAAGAGTTACACTCGGGGGGGGGGGGGGGGGGGGCTAAACCGGCAGTGTGGTGCAGTACGGAGCAGTTACACATGACGCTGTAACATTCACTTACTCTGGGAGTTGGTCGTAATACTTGGTTAGGCCATGTTGAAGATCTTCTGTTCGCCCCTGTAAACACTGACGCCAGTAACAAGTTCGCGAGTTTGCCTTAAAAAATGTACTATTATTCTATACTTGTAAGTTCTATATACTTCAGAGTCATACCAGACCAGGAGCATCTAGAATTTTAGATCCCACATCTGCGGTGCAAGGTACTAAACTGTTGCTACCTGAACGAATTCCATGTATCGTTCTTACTATCTCTTATGCATGTGATCTTGCATGGGCTCTTGTGTTGAGTATGGTATATGCCTCCTATGCATGTGTTATTCTTCACGTAACACCCTCATATTTTTCTGACACAGAGTTGGCAACAATACTGGCGATCGAGTTACAACTGGGATGTAGGTTAACCGGCGACATGCCGCTCTCAACGTGCAAGTGCAGCAGCCCTATAACGTGCGTCCACATGGATCTCTGCAGTTGGCCGGTGGAAATCCATGGTGATTCCTATGTATTTCTGGCAATGTGCAGGCTCACTGCTGGCGCTGGGTGGCTACTAGGGGCGTACAAAGGCGGCTAAGTTTTCCTTCATTTTAAATGGTATTCTTGATTTGCGACAATCCTAAGGGCCTATTTAGCGGGAAAAATCTACCAAAATACTTTACCTTGATTTTGGTGATACATTGGGTTTTCGAAGGCGGACCGAGAGGGAGCTCGAAGCACGCCTCCTGCAGGTGTAGATGGTCACGGTGGAACACATGGTTTGTGATTGATGAGATATTTTAGGAATTTTACGATGGAAGCCACCCGCAATTGCCCAACAATTTTGTGTGAATATTTACGAAAGAGTATGGCTTTGACATTTAAAACATTTGGACATGTCCGAAATGTCTTTGACATTGATTGAAATATGAAAACAATAGAAATTTATGTGAGTATTTATAAATTATGTTTGTGAGCATCGTGAGTGTACCTTTTCAAAGCTACATTTTTGTTTTGTGCGTGTACCATACAGTATTGTACAGGTCGACCAGGATAGAAAACCATGCGTGTTAGGATCTTGTTGCATGCAGCGTCACCATACAATATGAAGGCTCATGCGAGGGATGGTTCCAACTAGACAAAGATAATCCGGTCTTGATAGAGGGGCAAGGCTGTCCCGTCGACAGTTTTCTTGAAAAACCCTGCGATCGCTATGCACGTAGGAAGGGGGGTTTGACAAAAAAGCGACGAATAGGTGAACGTCACCAATTTTTTAGATAAGAAAAAGGAGAAGAAGGATGTTTACCGTTTGCTAGCAGACCCTTATATTACGGACCTATATCGCGCGTTTACAGTTTGCAAAAAATCGCTTTTTACGACTAGCGAGGGTCGCGGCAAAACATAACCCGCATCGTGGAACTATAAAACAGAATATTCACGAATATTCTGTTCTACAGTTTCATGGGCAGGTTCTGTTCTGCCATGGCCCTTGCCAACCCGCAAATCGCAAGAATTCAAACTTACAATTTGGCATCAATTCCATTGATTTGTAGCAAATTTGAACAACCAAACACAATTTTCGCTCAAATTAAACCATTGTTTTTTTTATCAAGACACTAAAGAACATCATGCAAAAGCAACCACCATCTTCACCACCGTCTTGGTTCTCGTTTCTCTCCACAACCCCAAAAGAATCTCACGCAAAAGCCATTATCATCTCCGTGACCATCATCGTCAACATCATCACTCTCCATTTCCGCCACCCATTCCCCCACCGGCGCTGAAGTCATCACACCTTGCAGCCATCATTCTTCTCTTCAAGATTTCTTTTCTTGCCATATCATGTCATTCTTTGGTGATGTCGTTCATTTTATTGTGATTCATTGTCATGATCTTGTTCTCCTCTGCAAGAAGCTTGGACAAAGCCTTGTTCTCCTCGGTAAGGGCTTTCCTCTCCTCAATGGCGGCCTTGCACAACCCTTCTTCCTTGAGTAAGGGCCACTTTCTTGCTTCTCCTGCGCTTTCTTCTCGGCCAACTCCTGCTTCATCTCCTCATTTGATTGCACCATGATATCTATCTTATCATGCAAGCTTGATGCCTTCGATTCCCTCTTGATCTTGTCCTTCGCCTTTTTGTTTCCATCCGACTTGTTCTTGTTTCTTGGGCCATCATCATCTTCATCATCATCATCCGTCTCGGTGAGGGAGCCATTCTTCGGTGGGGATTCTTCCTCAATGAACTCCCAGTTTTGGCTATGTTGATGCAATTTCGAACAATGCTCTAGGTTGAATGACCTACCATGGGAAGCTTCCATGTCCTTGTACCTTTCTTGCACAATTACTCCTAAAAAACAAAAACAAAATTCAACATATGAAACATGTTTCAAACATTTAAAGTACAACGTGAGAAAGAACTCACATAGTTCAATTCAACGGTATCACTTGGTGGTGCATTGCGGTCTTATTCCAAGCAAGCAGCCCAACGGCTACAAACCGGCTTGATAGCGTCCCAACGACCTTGAAGAGACCTCAAGGTGAGCGGTGTTCTATTGGGATACTTCGCCATGAAGCAGAGGAATTGACCCTCTATCATTTGCCAATAGCACTTGGCGGTTTGTCTGTGATGGTCGTCGCATCAAGAGACACAACTTCCCACGCCTTGATAAAAAACTAACAAAAGAATTGTCACCGCATGTTAATTTTTATGCCAAACAAACTAACAACAAGAAGCTATGCATATTCTTCTTATTATTCCACTCAAATCATGGTGAAGTCAGATTTGATACAGGGGATTACTCCACTTTAAGATTATATACAATTTAAAGTTCAGAACCGAGTGACCATACCAGCAGAGGAGAGTAGTCTACTTTGAACCATGCTTGCGCCTTTGTTCTCAAATCACGCGAGAAAACCAAAACATACAAACTGTGCGTGCTATGCAGATGTGGAGGAGGGGGGAAGCTCACCATGTTTGCTAGGATGGGCAAGCAGCCGTCCGTCTGCTAGTCCTTCCACATGACCAATGTCCAGTCTATAATGAGCAAGCTAAAAAAAGTGTAATGTATGTGTCCAGTAAACATGCACACAACAAAATAGCAATCGGCCGGTCATCTAATCTATGTAAAACAATTCAGTGATCCCACTCCTATCTTGCATTGTTTCATTGACAAAACCCATTAAAATGAGAGTCATGAATGAGTGAAAAGAAATACATGTTCTGTTATGGAGCTAGCAGTTAGGAAATAGCATGTCTAGCTTTCCAAATCAAGAAGATTTAGACAATCGAGCAACAATAGATGATCAAGCAACAGTGAAAATGACCAAATGAACTGTACATGATCATAGGAACGATTGATATCAGGAATGCACTGTTAGGGTACATAGGACAGAACATGCCAGAATTTGATAACAACCCTAGGAATCAAACAACCATGTCATCACTAGTAGACGAATCAGAGTTATAGTGTTTTAGAGGACATGCCATAAGGGGCTTCTTTATAACAAAGCCTGGTAAACCATCACACATATCACACAGCCAAAACATTCCAACCACTGGCATGGAGATCAACCAAGGACCAACTGCAACCAGCACACACATTACCCAGCACGTCGACAAGGGAAACACTCCAGCGCATGCAACACAATACCCGGCAAAAGACAAAAACTCATAGGACTAAATTGAGGGCTAAATCCACTAATTATTTTACCATAATCACCACGAGAAGCACAAGTGCTTGCATTAGAGACCATCAGCGCAACCCAGAATCCTAGAAATTGCCATGTAATTAAATGTACCAAGGATGGATGGTCATCAGCACAAGTGCT
>NW_025422645.1:42500-70143 GCF_904849725.1 Hordeum vulgare subsp. vulgare | reverse complement strand
CGTGGCAATGGTGGGAAAGTCGCAGAGTTAGTGGTTTTTTATCATACCTACTTGGTGGCAATGGTGGCAACCGTGGCAACGGTGGCAACCGTGGCAACCGTGGCAATGGTGGGAAAGTCGCAGAGTTAGTGGTTTTTTATCATACCTACTTGGTGGCAAAGGTGGCAATGGTGGGAAAGTCGCAGAGTTAGTGGTTTTTATCATACCTACTTGGTGGCAACGGTGGCAACCGTGGCAATGGTGGGAAAGTCGCAGAGTTAGTGGTTTTTTATCATACCTACTTGGTGGCAAAGGTGGCAATGGTGGGAAAGTCGCAGAGTTAGTGGTTTTTATCATACCTACTTGGTGGCAACGGTGGCAACCGTGGCAATGGTGGGAAAGTCGCAGAGTTAGTGGTTTATTATCATACCTACTTGGTGGCAATGGTGGCAATGGTGGGAAAGTCGCAGAGTTAGTGGTTTTTATCATACCTACTTGGTGGCAACGGTGGCAACCGTGGCAACCGTGGCAATGGTGGGAAAGTCGCAGAGTTAGTGGTTTTTTATCTACCTACTTGGTGGCAACCGTGGCAACCGTGGCAATGGTGGGAAAGTCGCAGAGTTAGTGGTTTTTTATCATACCTACTTGGTGGCAACCGTGGCAACCGTGGCAACCGTGGCAACCGTGGCAATGGTGGGAAAGTCGCAGAGTTAGTGGTTTATTATCATACCTACTTGGTGGCAACCGTGGCAACCGTGGCAACCGTGGCAATGGTGGGAAAGTCGCAGAGTTAGTGGTTTTTTATCATACCTACTTGGTGGCAACCGTGGCAACCGTGGCAACCGTGGCAACCGTGGCAACCGTGGCAATGGTGGGAAAGTCGCAGAGTTAGTGGTTTATTATCATACCTACTTGGTGGCAACCGTGGCAACCGTGGCAATGGTGGGAAAGTCGCAGAGTTAGTGGTTTTTATCATACCTACTTGGTGGCAACCGTGGCAACCGTGGCAATGGTGGGAAAGTCGCAGAGTTAGTGGTTTTTTATCATACCTACTTGGTGGCAATGGTGGCAACCGTGGCAACGGTGGCAACGGTGGCAACCGTGGCAATGGTGGGAAAGTCGCAGAGTTAGTGGTTTTTTATCATACCTACTTGGTGGCAAAGGTGGCAACCGTGGCAATGGTGGGAAAGTCGCAGAGTTAGTGGTTTTTTATCATACCTACTTGGTGGCAACCGTGGCAACCGTGGCAATGGTGGGAAAGTCGCAGAGTTAGTGGTTTTTTATCATACCTACTTGGTGGCAACCGTGGCAACCGTGGCAATGGTGGGAAAGTCGCAGAGTTAGTGGTTTTTTATCATACCTACTTGGTGGCAATGGTGGCAATGGTGGGAAAGTCGCAGAGTAGTGGTTTTTTATCATACCTACTTGGTGGCAATGGTGGCAATGGTGGCAACGGTGGCAACCGTGGCAATGGTGGGAAAGTCGCAGAGTTAGTGGTTTTTTATCATACCTACTTGGTGGCAACGGTGGCAACCGTGGCAATGGTGGGAAAGTCGCAGAGTTAGTGGTTTTTTATCATACCTACTTGGTGGCAATGGTGGCAATGGTGGCAACGGTGGCAACCGTGGCAACCGTGGCAATGGTGGGAAAGGCGCAGAGTTAGTGGTTTTTTATCATACCTACTTGGTGGCAAAGGTGGCAACCGTGGCAATGGTGGAAAGTCGCATAGTTAGTGGTTTTTTATCATACCTACTTGGTGGCAACCGTGGCAACCGTGGCAACCGTGGCAATGGTGGGAAAGTCGCAGAGTTAGTGGTTTTTTATCATACCTACTTGGTGGCAATGGTGGCAACCGTGGCAACGGTGGCAACCGTGGCAACCGTGGCAATGGTGGGAAAGTCGCAGAGTTAGTGGTTTTTTATCATACCTACTTGGTGGCAAAGGTGGCAATGGTGGGAAAGTCGCAGAGTTAGTGGTTTTTATCATACCTACTTGGTGGCAACGGTGGCAACCGTGGCAATGGTGGGAAAGTCGCAGAGTTAGTGGTTTTTTATCATACCTACTTGGTGGCAAAGGTGGCAATGGTGGGAAAGTCGCAGAGTTAGTGGTTTTTATCATACCTACTTGGTGGCAACGGTGGCAACCGTGGCAATGGTGGGAAAGTCGCAGAGTTAGTGGTTTATTATCATACCTACTTGGTGGCAATGGTGGCAATGGTGGGAAAGTCGCAGAGTTAGTGGTTTTTATCATACCTACTTGGTGGCAACGGTGGCAACCGTGGCAACCGTGGCAATGGTGGGAAAGTCGCAGAGTTAGTGGTTTTTTATCATACCTACTTGGTGGCAACCGTGGCAACCGTGGCAATGGTGGGAAAGTCGCAGAGTTAGTGGTTTTTTATCATACCTACTTGGTGGCAACCGTGGCAACCGTGGCAACCGTGGCAACCGTGGCAATGGTGGGAAAGTCGCAGAGTTAGTGGTTTAATTATCATACCTACTTGGTGGCAACCGTGGCAACCGTGGCAACCGTGGCAATGGTGGGAAAGTCGCAGAGTTAGTGGTTTTTATCATGACCTACTTGGTGGCAACCGTGGCAACCGTGGCAACCGTGGCAACCGTGGCAACCGTGGCAATGGTGGGAAAGTCGCAGAGTTAGTGGTTTATTATCATACCTACTTGGTGGCAACCGTGGCAACCGTGGCAATGGTGGGAAAGTCGCAGAGTTAGTGGTTTTTTATCATACCTACTTGGTGGCAACCGTGGCAACCGTGGCAATGGTGGGAAAGTCGCAGAGTTAGTGGTTTTTTATCATACCTACTTGGTGGCAATGGTGGCAACCGTGGCAACGGTGGCAACGGTGGCAACCGTGGCAATGGTGGGAAAGTCGCAGAGTTAGTGGTTTTTTATCATACCTACTTGGTGGCAAAGGTGGCAACCGTGGCAATGGTGGGAAAGTCGCAGAGTTAGTGGTTTTTTATCATACCTACTTGGTGGCAACCGTGGCAACCGTGGCAATGGTGGGAAAGTCGCAGAGTTAGTGGTTTTTTATCATACCTACTTGGTGGCAACCGTGGCAACCGTGGCAATGGTGGGAAAGTCGCAGAGTTAGTGGTTTTTTATCATACCTACTTGGTGGCAATGGTGGCAATGGTGGGAAAGTCGCAGAGTTAGTGGTTTTTATCATACCTACTTGGTGGCAATGGTGGCAATGGTGGCAACGGTGGCAACCGTGGCAATGGTGGGAAAGTCGCAGAGTTAGTGGTTTTTTATCATACCTACTTGGTGGCAACGGTGGCAACCGTGGCAATGGTGGGAAAGTCGCAGAGTTAGTGGTTTTTTATCATACCTACTTGGTGGCAATGGTGGCAATGGTGGCAACGGTGGCAACCGTGGCAACCGTGGCAATGGTGGGAAAGGCGCAGAGTTAGTGGTTTTTTATCATACCTACTTGGTGGCAAAGGTGGCAACCGTGGCAATGGTGGGAAAGTCGCATAGTTAGTGGTTTTTTATCATACCTACTTGGTGGCAACCGTGGCAACCGTGGCAACCGTGGCAATGGTGGGAAAGTCGCAGAGTTAGTGGTTTTTTATCATACCTACTTGGTGGCAATGGTGGCAACCGTGGCAACGGTGGCAACCGTGGCAACCGTGGCAATGGTGGGAAAGTCGCAGAGTTAGTGGTTTTTTATCATACCTACTTGGTGGCAAAGGTGGCAATGGTGGGAAAGTCGCAGAGTTAGTGGTTTTTATCATACCTACTTGGTGGCAACGGTGGCAACCGTGGCAATGGTGGGAAAGTCGCAGAGTTAGTGGTTTTTTATCATACCTACTTGGTGGCAAAGGTGGCAATGGTGGGAAAGTCGCAGAGTTAGTGGTTTTTAATCATACCTACTTGGTGGCAACGGTGGCAACCGTGGCAATGGTGGGAAAGTCGCAGAGTTAGTGGTTTATTATCATACCTACTTGGTGGCAATGGTGGCAATGGTGGGAAAGTCGCAGAGTTAGTGGTTTTTATCATACCTACTTGGTGGCAACGGTGGCAACCGTGGCAACCGTGGCAATGGTGGAAAGTCGCAGAGTTAGTGGTTTTTTTATCATACCTACTTGGTGGCAACCGTGGCAACCGTGGCAATGGTGGGAAAGTCGCAGAGTTAGTGGTTTTTTATCATACCTACTTGGTGGCAACCGTGGCAACCGTGGCAACCGTGGCAACCGTGGCAATGGTGGGAAAGTCGCAGAGTTAGTGGTTTATTATCATACCTACTTGGTGGCAACCGTGGCAACCGTGGCAACCGTGGCAATGGTGGGAAAGTCGCAGAGTTAGTGGTTTTTTATCATACCTACTTGGTGGCAACCGTGGCAACCGTGGCAACCGTGGCAACCGTGGCAACCGTGGCAATGGTGGGAAAGTCGCAGAGTTAGTGGTTTATTATCATACCTACTTGGTGGCAACCGTGGCAACCGTGGCAATGGTGGGAAAGTCGCAGAGTTAGTGGTTTTTTATCATACCTACTTGGTGGCAACCGTGGCAACCGTGGCAATGGTGGGAAAGTCGCAGAGTTAGTGGTTTTTTATCATACCTACTTGGTGGCAATGGTGGCAACCGTGGCAACGGTGGCAACGGTGGCAACCGTGGCAATGGTGGGAAAGTCGCAGAGTTAGTGGTTTTTTATCATACCTACTTGGTGGCAAAGGTGGCAACCGTGGCAATGGTGGGAAAGTCGCAGAGTTAGTGGTTTTTTATCATACCTACTTGGTGGCAACCGTGGCAACCGTGGCAATGGTGGGAAAGTCGCAGAGTTAGTGGTTTTTTATCATACCTACTTGGTGGCAACCGTGGCAACCGTGGCAATGGTGGGAAAGTCGCAGAGTTAGTGGTTTTTTATCATACCTACTTGGTGGCAATGGTGGCAATGGTGGGAAAGTCGCAGAGTTAGTGGTTTTTTATCATACCTACTTGGTGGCAATGGTGGCAATGGTGGCAACGGTGGCAACCGTGGCAATGGTGGGAAAGTCGCAGAGTTAGTGGTTTTTTATCATACCTACTTGGTGGCAACGGTGGCAACCGTGGCAATGGTGGGAAAGTCGCAGAGTTAGTGGTTTTTTATCATACCTACTTGGTGGCAATGGTGGCAATGGTGGCAACGGTGGCAACCGTGGCAACCGTGGCAATGGTGGGAAAGGCGCAGAGTTAGTGGTTTTTTATCATACCTACTTGGTGGCAAAGGTGGCAACCGTGGCAATGGTGGGAAAGTCGCATAGTTAGTGGTTTTTTATCATACCTACTTGGTGGCAACCGTGGCAACCGTGGCAACCGTGGCAATGGTGGGAAAGTCGCAGAGTTAGTGGTTTTTTATCATACCTACTTGGTGGCAATGGTGGCAACCGTGGCAACGGTGGCAACCGTGGCAACCGTGGCAATGGTGGGAAAGTCGCAGAGTTAGTGGTTTTTTATCATACCTACTTGGTGGCAAAGGTGGCAATGGTGGGAAAGTCGCAGAGTTAGTGGTTTTTATCATACCTACTTGGTGGCAACGGTGGCAACCGTGGCAATGGTGGGAAAGTCGCAGAGTTAGTGGTTTTTTATCATACCTACTTGGTGGCAAAGGTGGCAATGGTGGGAAAGTCGCAGAGTTAGTGGTTTTTATCATACCTACTTGGTGGCAACGGTGGCAACCGTGGCAATGGTGGGAAAGTCGCAGAGTTAGTGGTTTATTATCATACCTACTTGGTGGCAATGGTGGCAATGGTGGGAAAGTCGCAGAGTTAGTGGTTTTTATCATACCTACTTGGTGGCAACGGTGGCAACCGTGGCAACCGTGGCAATGGTGGGAAAGTCGCAGAGTTAGTGGTTTTTTATCATACCTACTTGGTGGCAACCGTGGCAACCGTGGCAATGGTGGGAAAGTCGCAGAGTTAGTGGTTTTTTATCATACCTACTTGGTGGCAACCGTGGCAACCGTGGCAACCGTGGCAACCGTGGCAATGGTGGGAAAGTCGCAGAGTTAGTGGTTTATTATCATACCTACTTGGTGGCAACCGTGGCAACCGTGGCAACCGTGGCAATGGTGGGAAAGTCGCAGAGTTAGTGGTTTTTTATCATACCTACTTGGTGGCAACCGTGGCAACCGTGGCAACCGTGGCAACCGTGGCAACCGTGGCAATGGTGGGAAAGTCGCAGAGTTAGTGGTTTATTATCATACCTACTTGGTGGCAACCGTGGCAACCGTGGCAATGGTGGGAAAGTCGCAGAGTTAGTGGTTTTTTATCATACCTACTTGGTGGCAACCGTGGCAACCGTGGCAATGGTGGGAAAGTCGCAGAGTTAGTGGTTTTTTATCATACCTACTTGGTGGCAATGGTGGCAACCGTGGCAACGGTGGCAACGGTGGCAACCGTGGCAATGGTGGGAAAGTCGCAGAGTTAGTGGTTTTTTATCATACCTACTTGGTGGCAAAGGTGGCAACCGTGGCAATGGTGGGAAAGTCGCAGAGTTAGTGGTTTTTTATCATACCTACTTGGTGGCAACCGTGGCAACCGTGGCAATGGTGGGAAAGTCGCAGAGTTAGTGGTTTTTTATCATACCTACTTGGTGGCAACCGTGGCAACCGTGGCAATGGTGGGAAAGTCGCAGAGTTAGTGGTTTTTTATCATACCTACTTGGTGGCAATGGTGGCAATGGTGGGAAAGTCGCAGAGTTAGTGGTTTTTTATCATACCTACTTGGTGGCAATGGTGGCAATGGTGGCAACGGTGGCAACCGTGGCAATGGTGGGAAAGTCGCAGAGTTAGTGGTTTTTTATCATACCTACTTGGTGGCAACGGTGGCAACCGTGGCAATGGTGGGAAAGTCGCAGAGTTAGTGGTTTTTTATCATACCTACTTGGTGGCAATGGTGGCAATGGTGGCAACGGTGGCAACCGTGGCAACCGTGGCAATGGTGGGAAAGGCGCAGAGTTAGTGGTTTTTTATCATACCTACTTGGTGGCAAAGGTGGCAACCGTGGCAATGGTGGGAAAGTCGCATAGTTAGTGGTTTTTTATCATACCTACTTGGTGGCAACGGTGGCAACCGTGGCAACCGTGGCAATGGTGGGAAAGTCGCAGAGTTAGTGGTTTTTTATCATACCTACTTGGTGGCAAAGGTGGCAATGGTGGGAAAGTCGCAGAGTTAGTGGTTTTTATCATACCTACTTGGTGGCAACGGTGGCAACCGTGGCAATGGTGGGAAAGTCGCAGAGTTAGTGGTTTTTTATCATACCTACTTGGTGGCAAAGGTGGCAATGGTGGGAAAGTCGCAGAGTTAGTGGTTTTTATCATACCTACTTGGTGGCAACGGTGGCAACCGTGGCAATGGTGGGAAAGTCGCAGAGTTAGTGGTTTATTATCATACCTACTTGGTGGCAATGGTGGCAATGGTGGGAAAGTCGCAGAGTTAGTGGTTTTTATCATACCTACTTGGTGGCAACGGTGGCAACCGTGGCAACCGTGGCAATGGTGGGAAAGTCGCAGAGTTAGTGGTTTTTTATCATACCTACTTGGTGGCAACCGTGGCAACCGTGGCAATGGTGGGAAAGTCGCAGAGTTAGTGGTTTTTTATCATACCTACTTGGTGGCAACCGTGGCAACCGTGGCAACCGTGGCAACCGTGGCAATGGTGGGAAAGTCGCAGAGTTAGTGGTTTTTTATCATACCTACTTGGTGGCAACCGTGGCAACGGTGGCAACCGTGGCAATGGTGGGAAAGTCGCAGAGTTAGTGGTTTTTTATCATACCTACTTGGTGGCAATGGTGGCAATGGTGGCAACGGTGGCAACCGTGGCAACCGTGGCAATGGTGGGAAAGTCGCAGAGTTAGTGGTTTATTATCATACCTACTTGGTGGCAACCGTGGCAACCGTGGCAATGGTGGGAAAGTCGCAGAGTTAGTGGTTTTTTATCATACCTACTTGGTGGCAACCGTGGCAACCGTGGCAACCGTGGCAATGGTGGGAAAGTCGCAGAGTTAGTGGTTTTTTATCATACCTACTTGGTGGCAATGGTGGCAACCGTGGCAACGGTGGCAACGGTGGCAACCGTGGCAATGGTGGGAAAGTCGCAGAGTTAGTGGTTTTTTATCATACCTACTTGGTGGCAAAGGTGGCAACCGTGGCAATGGTGGGAAAGTCGCAGAGTTAGTGGTTTTTTATCATACCTACTTGGTGGCAACCGTGGCAACCGTGGCAATGGTGGGAAAGTCGCAGAGTTAGTGGTTTTTTATCATACCTACTTGGTGGCAACCGTGGCAACCGTGGCAATGGTGGGAAAGTCGCAGAGTTAGTGGTTTTTTATCATACCTACTTGGTGGCAACCGTGGCAACCGTGGCAACCGTGGCAACCGTGGCAATGGTGGGAAAGTCGCAGAGTTAGTGGTTTATTATCATACCTACTTGGTGGCAACCGTGGCAACCGTGGCAACCGTGGCAATGGTGGGAAAGTCGCAGAGTTAGTGGTTTTTTATCATACCTACTTGGTGGCAACCGTGGCAACCGTGGCAACCGTGGCAACCGTGGCAATGGTGGGAAAGTCGCAGAGTTAGTGGTTTATTATCATACCTACTTGGTGGCAACCGTGGCAACC
Source organism: Hordeum vulgare subsp. vulgare (assembly GCF_904849725.1). NCBI lineage: Eukaryota > Viridiplantae > Streptophyta > Magnoliopsida > Poales > Poaceae > Hordeum > Hordeum vulgare. The sequence goes on along the minus strand of NW_025422645.1, from coordinate 61,551 downwards.
GTGGCAACCGTGGCAATGGTGGGAAAGTCGCAGAGTTAGTGGTTTTTTATCATACCTACTTGGTGGCAACCGTGGCAACCGTGGCAACCGTGGCAACCGTGGCAACCGTGGCAATGGTGGGAAAGTCGCAGAGTTAGTGGTTTATTATCATACCTACTTGGTGGCAACCGTGGCAACCGTGGCAATGGTGGGAAAGTCGCAGAGTTAGTGGTTTTTTATCATACCTACTTGGTGGCAACCGTGGCAACCGTGGCAATGGTGGGAAAGTCGCAGAGTTAGTGGTTTTTTATCATACCTACTTGGTGGCAATGGTGGCAACCGTGGCAACGGTGGCAACGGTGGCAACCGTGGCAATGGTGGGAAAGTCGCAGAGTTAGTGGTTTTTTATCATACCTACTTGGTGGCAAAGGTGGCAACCGTGGCAATGGTGGGAAAGTCGCAGAGTTAGTGGTTTTTTATCATACCTACTTGGTGGCAACCGTGGCAACCGTGGCAATGGTGGGAAAGTCGCAGAGTTAGTGGTTTTTTATCATACCTACTTGGTGGCAACCGTGGCAACCGTGGCAATGGTGGGAAAGTCGCAGAGTTAGTGGTTTTTTATCATACCTACTTGGTGGCAATGGTGGCAATGGTGGGAAAGTCGCAGAGTTAGTGGTTTTTTATCATACCTACTTGGTGGCAATGGTGGCAATGGTGGCAACGGTGGCAACCGTGGCAATGGTGGGAAAGTCGCAGAGTTAGTGGTTTTTTATCATACCTACTTGGTGGCAACGGTGGCAACCGTGGCAATGGTGGGAAAGTCGCAGAGTTAGTGGTTTTTTATCATACCTACTTGGTGGCAATGGTGGCAATGGTGGCAACGGTGGCAACCGTGGCAACCGTGGCAATGGTGGGAAAGGCGCAGAGTTAGTGGTTTTTTATCATACCTACTTGGTGGCAAAGGTGGCAACCGTGGCAATGGTGGGAAAGTCGCATAGTTAGTGGTTTTTTATCATACCTACTTGGTGGCAACCGTGGCAACCGTGGCAACCGTGGCAATGGTGGGAAAGTCGCAGAGTTAGTGGTTTTTTATCATACCTACTTGGTGGCAATGGTGGCAACCGTGGCAACGGTGGCAACCGTGGCAACCGTGGCAATGGTGGGAAAGTCGCAGAGTTAGTGGTTTTTTATCATACCTACTTGGTGGCAAAGGTGGCAATGGTGGGAAAGTCGCAGAGTTAGTGGTTTTTATCATACCTACTTGGTGGCAACGGTGGCAACCGTGGCAATGGTGGGAAAGTCGCAGAGTTAGTGGTTTTTTATCATACCTACTTGGTGGCAAAGGTGGCAATGGTGGGAAAGTCGCAGAGTTAGTGGTTTTTATCATACCTACTTGGTGGCAACGGTGGCAACCGTGGCAATGGTGGGAAAGTCGCAGAGTTAGTGGTTTATTATCATACCTACTTGGTGGCAATGGTGGCAATGGTGGGAAAGTCGCAGAGTTAGTGGTTTTTATCATACCTACTTGGTGGCAACGGTGGCAACCGTGGCAACCGTGGCAATGGTGGGAAAGTCGCAGAGTTAGTGGTTTTTTATCATACCTACTTGGTGGCAACCGTGGCAACCGTGGCAATGGTGGGAAAGTCGCAGAGTTAGTGGTTTTTTATCATACCTACTTGGTGGCAACCGTGGCAACCGTGGCAACCGTGGCAACCGTGGCAATGGTGGGAAAGTCGCAGAGTTAGTGGTTTATTATCATACCTACTTGGTGGCAACCGTGGCAACCGTGGCAACCGTGGCAATGGTGGGAAAGTCGCAGAGTTAGTGGTTTTTTATCATACCTACTTGGTGGCAACCGTGGCAACCGTGGCAACCGTGGCAACCGTGGCAACCGTGGCAATGGTGGGAAAGTCGCAGAGTTAGTGGTTTATTATCATACCTACTTGGTGGCAACCGTGGCAACCGTGGCAATGGTGGGAAAGTCGCAGAGTTAGTGGTTTTTTATCATACCTACTTGGTGGCAACCGTGGCAACCGTGGCAATGGTGGGAAAGTCGCAGAGTTAGTGGTTTTTTATCATACCTACTTGGTGGCAATGGTGGCAACCGTGGCAACGGTGGCAACGGTGGCAACCGTGGCAATGGTGGGAAAGTCGCAGAGTTAGTGGTTTTTTATCATACCTACTTGGTGGCAAAGGTGGCAACCGTGGCAATGGTGGGAAAGTCGCAGAGTTAGTGGTTTTTTATCATACCTACTTGGTGGCAACCGTGGCAACCGTGGCAATGGTGGGAAAGTCGCAGAGTTAGTGGTTTTTTATCATACCTACTTGGTGGCAACCGTGGCAACCGTGGCAATGGTGGGAAAGTCGCAGAGTTAGTGGTTTTTTATCATACCTACTTGGTGGCAATGGTGGCAATGGTGGGAAAGTCGCAGAGTTAGTGGTTTTTTATCATACCTACTTGGTGGCAATGGTGGCAATGGTGGCAACGGTGGCAACCGTGGCAATGGTGGGAAAGTCGCAGAGTTAGTGGTTTTTTATCATACCTACTTGGTGGCAACGGTGGCAACCGTGGCAATGGTGGGAAAGTCGCAGAGTTAGTGGTTTTTTATCATACCTACTTGGTGGCAATGGTGGCAATGGTGGCAACGGTGGCAACCGTGGCAACCGTGGCAATGGTGGGAAAGGCGCAGAGTTAGTGGTTTTTTATCATACCTACTTGGTGGCAAAGGTGGCAACCGTGGCAATGGTGGGAAAGTCGCATAGTTAGTGGTTTTTTATCATACCTACTTGGTGGCAACCGTGGCAACCGTGGCAACCGTGGCAATGGTGGGAAAGTCGCAGAGTTAGTGGTTTTTTATCATACCTACTTGGTGGCAATGGTGGCAACCGTGGCAACGGTGGCAACCGTGGCAACCGTGGCAATGGTGGGAAAGTCGCAGAGTTAGTGGTTTTTTATCATACCTACTTGGTGGCAAAGGTGGCAATGGTGGGAAAGTCGCAGAGTTAGTGGTTTTTATCATACCTACTTGGTGGCAACGGTGGCAACCGTGGCAATGGTGGGAAAGTCGCAGAGTTAGTGGTTTTTTATCATACCTACTTGGTGGCAAAGGTGGCAATGGTGGGAAAGTCGCAGAGTTAGTGGTTTTTATCATACCTACTTGGTGGCAACGGTGGCAACCGTGGCAATGGTGGGAAAGTCGCAGAGTTAGTGGTTTATTATCATACCTACTTGGTGGCAATGGTGGCAATGGTGGGAAAGTCGCAGAGTTAGTGGTTTTTATCATACCTACTTGGTGGCAACGGTGGCAACCGTGGCAACCGTGGCAATGGTGGGAAAGTCGCAGAGTTAGTGGTTTTTTATCATACCTACTTGGTGGCAACCGTGGCAACCGTGGCAATGGTGGGAAAGTCGCAGAGTTAGTGGTTTTTTATCATACCTACTTGGTGGCAACCGTGGCAACCGTGGCAACCGTGGCAACCGTGGCAATGGTGGGAAAGTCGCAGAGTTAGTGGTTTATTATCATACCTACTTGGTGGCAACCGTGGCAACCGTGGCAACCGTGGCAATGGTGGGAAAGTCGCAGAGTTAGTGGTTTTTTATCATACCTACTTGGTGGCAACCGTGGCAACCGTGGCAACCGTGGCAACCGTGGCAACCGTGGCAATGGTGGGAAAGTCGCAGAGTTAGTGGTTTATTATCATACCTACTTGGTGGCAACCGTGGCAACCGTGGCAATGGTGGGAAAGTCGCAGAGTTAGTGGTTTTTTATCATACCTACTTGGTGGCAACCGTGGCAACCGTGGCAATGGTGGGAAAGTCGCAGAGTTAGTGGTTTTTTATCATACCTACTTGGTGGCAATGGTGGCAACCGTGGCAACGGTGGCAACGGTGGCAACCGTGGCAATGGTGGGAAAGTCGCAGAGTTAGTGGTTTTTTATCATACCTACTTGGTGGCAAAGGTGGCAACCGTGGCAATGGTGGGAAAGTCGCAGAGTTAGTGGTTTTTTATCATACCTACTTGGTGGCAACCGTGGCAACCGTGGCAATGGTGGGAAAGTCGCAGAGTTAGTGGTTTTTTATCATACCTACTTGGTGGCAACCGTGGCAACCGTGGCAATGGTGGGAAAGTCGCAGAGTTAGTGGTTTTTTATCATACCTACTTGGTGGCAATGGTGGCAATGGTGGGAAAGTCGCAGAGTTAGTGGTTTTTTATCATACCTACTTGGTGGCAATGGTGGCAATGGTGGCAACGGTGGCAACCGTGGCAATGGTGGGAAAGTCGCAGAGTTAGTGGTTTTTTATCATACCTACTTGGTGGCAACGGTGGCAACCGTGGCAATGGTGGGAAAGTCGCAGAGTTAGTGGTTTTTTATCATACCTACTTGGTGGCAATGGTGGCAATGGTGGCAACGGTGGCAACCGTGGCAACCGTGGCAATGGTGGGAAAGGCGCAGAGTTAGTGGTTTTTTATCATACCTACTTGGTGGCAAAGGTGGCAACCGTGGCAATGGTGGGAAAGTCGCATAGTTAGTGGTTTTTTATCATACCTACTTGGTGGCAACCGTGGCAACCGTGGCAACCGTGGCAATGGTGGGAAAGTCGCAGAGTTAGTGGTTTTTTATCATACCTACTTGGTGGCAATGGTGGCAACCGTGGCAACGGTGGCAACCGTGGCAACCGTGGCAATGGTGGGAAAGTCGCAGAGTTAGTGGTTTTTTATCATACCTACTTGGTGGCAAAGGTGGCAATGGTGGGAAAGTCGCAGAGTTAGTGGTTTTTATCATACCTACTTGGTGGCAACGGTGGCAACCGTGGCAATGGTGGGAAAGTCGCAGAGTTAGTGGTTTTTTATCATACCTACTTGGTGGCAAAGGTGGCAATGGTGGGAAAGTCGCAGAGTTAGTGGTTTTTATCATACCTACTTGGTGGCAACGGTGGCAACCGTGGCAATGGTGGGAAAGTCGCAGAGTTAGTGGTTTATTATCATACCTACTTGGTGGCAATGGTGGCAATGGTGGGAAAGTCGCAGAGTTAGTGGTTTTTATCATACCTACTTGGTGGCAACGGTGGCAACCGTGGCAACCGTGGCAATGGTGGGAAAGTCGCAGAGTTAGTGGTTTTTTATCATACCTACTTGGTGGCAACCGTGGCAACCGTGGCAATGGTGGGAAAGTCGCAGAGTTAGTGGTTTTTTATCATACCTACTTGGTGGCAACCGTGGCAACCGTGGCAACCGTGGCAACCGTGGCAATGGTGGGAAAGTCGCAGAGTTAGTGGTTTATTATCATACCTACTTGGTGGCAACCGTGGCAACCGTGGCAACCGTGGCAATGGTGGGAAAGTCGCAGAGTTAGTGGTTTTTTATCATACCTACTTGGTGGCAACCGTGGCAACCGTGGCAACCGTGGCAACCGTGGCAACCGTGGCAATGGTGGGAAAGTCGCAGAGTTAGTGGTTTATTATCATACCTACTTGGTGGCAACCGTGGCAACCGTGGCAATGGTGGGAAAGTCGCAGAGTTAGTGGTTTTTTATCATACCTACTTGGTGGCAACCGTGGCAACCGTGGCAATGGTGGGAAAGTCGCAGAGTTAGTGGTTTTTTATCATACCTACTTGGTGGCAATGGTGGCAACCGTGGCAACGGTGGCAACGGTGGCAACCGTGGCAATGGTGGGAAAGTCGCAGAGTTAGTGGTTTTTTATCATACCTACTTGGTGGCAAAGGTGGCAACCGTGGCAATGGTGGGAAAGTCGCAGAGTTAGTGGTTTTTTATCATACCTACTTGGTGGCAACCGTGGCAACCGTGGCAATGGTGGGAAAGTCGCAGAGTTAGTGGTTTTTTATCATACCTACTTGGTGGCAACCGTGGCAACCGTGGCAATGGTGGGAAAGTCGCAGAGTTAGTGGTTTTTTATCATACCTACTTGGTGGCAATGGTGGCAATGGTGGGAAAGTCGCAGAGTTAGTGGTTTTTTATCATACCTACTTGGTGGCAATGGTGGCAATGGTGGCAACGGTGGCAACCGTGGCAATGGTGGGAAAGTCGCAGAGTTAGTGGTTTTTTATCATACCTACTTGGTGGCAACGGTGGCAACCGTGGCAATGGTGGGAAAGTCGCAGAGTTAGTGGTTTTTTATCATACCTACTTGGTGGCAATGGTGGCAATGGTGGCAACGGTGGCAACCGTGGCAACCGTGGCAATGGTGGGAAAGGCGCAGAGTTAGTGGTTTTTTATCATACCTACTTGGTGGCAAAGGTGGCAACCGTGGCAATGGTGGGAAAGTCGCATAGTTAGTGGTTTTTTATCATACCTACTTGGTGGCAACCGTGGCAACCGTGGCAACCGTGGCAATGGTGGGAAAGTCGCAGAGTTAGTGGTTTTTTATCATACCTACTTGGTGGCAATGGTGGCAACCGTGGCAACGGTGGCAACCGTGGCAACCGTGGCAATGGTGGGAAAGTCGCAGAGTTAGTGGTTTTTTATCATACCTACTTGGTGGCAAAGGTGGCAATGGTGGGAAAGTCGCAGAGTTAGTGGTTTTTATCATACCTACTTGGTGGCAACGGTGGCAACCGTGGCAATGGTGGGAAAGTCGCAGAGTTAGTGGTTTTTTATCATACCTACTTGGTGGCAAAGGTGGCAATGGTGGGAAAGTCGCAGAGTTAGTGGTTTTTATCATACCTACTTGGTGGCAACGGTGGCAACCGTGGCAATGGTGGGAAAGTCGCAGAGTTAGTGGTTTATTATCATACCTACTTGGTGGCAATGGTGGCAATGGTGGGAAAGTCGCAGAGTTAGTGGTTTTTATCATACCTACTTGGTGGCAACGGTGGCAACCGTGGCAACCGTGGCAATGGTGGGAAAGTCGCAGAGTTAGTGGTTTTTTATCATACCTACTTGGTGGCAACCGTGGCAACCGTGGCAATGGTGGGAAAGTCGCAGAGTTAGTGGTTTTTTATCATACCTACTTGGTGGCAACCGTGGCAACCGTGGCAACCGTGGCAACCGTGGCAATGGTGGGAAAGTCGCAGAGTTAGTGGTTTATTATCATACCTACTTGGTGGCAACCGTGGCAACCGTGGCAACCGTGGCAATGGTGGGAAAGTCGCAGAGTTAGTGGTTTTTTATCATACCTACTTGGTGGCAACCGTGGCAACCGTGGCAACCGTGGCAACCGTGGCAACCGTGGCAATGGTGGGAAAGTCGCAGAGTTAGTGGTTTATTATCATACCTACTTGGTGGCAACCGTGGCAACCGTGGCAATGGTGGGAAAGTCGCAGAGTTAGTGGTTTTTTATCATACCTACTTGGTGGCAACCGTGGCAACCGTGGCAATGGTGGGAAAGTCGCAGAGTTAGTGGTTTTTTATCATACCTACTTGGTGGCAATGGTGGCAACCGTGGCAACGGTGGCAACGGTGGCAACCGTGGCAATGGTGGGAAAGTCGCAGAGTTAGTGGTTTTTTATCATACCTACTTGGTGGCAAAGGTGGCAACCGTGGCAATGGTGGGAAAGTCGCAGAGTTAGTGGTTTTTTATCATACCTACTTGGTGGCAACCGTGGCAACCGTGGCAATGGTGGGAAAGTCGCAGAGTTAGTGGTTTTTTATCATACCTACTTGGTGGCAACCGTGGCAACCGTGGCAATGGTGGGAAAGTCGCAGAGTTAGTGGTTTTTTATCATACCTACTTGGTGGCAATGGTGGCAATGGTGGGAAAGTCGCAGAGTTAGTGGTTTTTTATCATACCTACTTGGTGGCAATGGTGGCAATGGTGGCAACGGTGGCAACCGTGGCAATGGTGGGAAAGTCGCAGAGTTAGTGGTTTTTTATCATACCTACTTGGTGGCAACGGTGGCAACCGTGGCAATGGTGGGAAAGTCGCAGAGTTAGTGGTTTTTTATCATACCTACTTGGTGGCAATGGTGGCAATGGTGGCAACGGTGGCAACCGTGGCAACCGTGGCAATGGTGGGAAAGGCGCAGAGTTAGTGGTTTTTTATCATACCTACTTGGTGGCAAAGGTGGCAACCGTGGCAATGGTGGGAAAGTCGCATAGTTAGTGGTTTTTTATCATACCTACTTGGTGGCAACCGTGGCAACCGTGGCAACCGTGGCAATGGTGGGAAAGTCGCAGAGTTAGTGGTTTTTTATCATACCTACTTGGTGGCAATGGTGGCAACCGTGGCAACGGTGGCAACCGTGGCAACCGTGGCAATGGTGGGAAAGTCGCAGAGTTAGTGGTTTTTTATCATACCTACTTGGTGGCAAAGGTGGCAATGGTGGGAAAGTCGCAGAGTTAGTGGTTTTTATCATACCTACTTGGTGGCAACGGTGGCAACCGTGGCAATGGTGGGAAAGTCGCAGAGTTAGTGGTTTTTTATCATACCTACTTGGTGGCAAAGGTGGCAATGGTGGGAAAGTCGCAGAGTTAGTGGTTTTTATCATACCTACTTGGTGGCAACGGTGGCAACCGTGGCAATGGTGGGAAAGTCGCAGAGTTAGTGGTTTATTATCATACCTACTTGGTGGCAATGGTGGCAATGGTGGGAAAGTCGCAGAGTTAGTGGTTTTTATCATACCTACTTGGTGGCAACGGTGGCAACCGTGGCAACCGTGGCAATGGTGGGAAAGTCGCAGAGTTAGTGGTTTTTTATCATACCTACTTGGTGGCAACCGTGGCAACCGTGGCAATGGTGGGAAAGTCGCAGAGTTAGTGGTTTTTTATCATACCTACTTGGTGGCAACCGTGGCAACCGTGGCAACCGTGGCAACCGTGGCAATGGTGGGAAAGTCGCAGAGTTAGTGGTTTATTATCATACCTACTTGGTGGCAACCGTGGCAACCGTGGCAACCGTGGCAATGGTGGGAAAGTCGCAGAGTTAGTGGTTTTTTATCATACCTACTTGGTGGCAACCGTGGCAACCGTGGCAACCGTGGCAACCGTGGCAACCGTGGCAATGGTGGGAAAGTCGCAGAGTTAGTGGTTTATTATCATACCTACTTGGTGGCAACCGTGGCAACCGTGGCAATGGTGGGAAAGTCGCAGAGTTAGTGGTTTTTTATCATACCTACTTGGTGGCAACCGTGGCAACCGTGGCAATGGTGGGAAAGTCGCAGAGTTAGTGGTTTTTTATCATACCTACTTGGTGGCAATGGTGGCAACCGTGGCAACGGTGGCAACGGTGGCAACCGTGGCAATGGTGGGAAAGTCGCAGAGTTAGTGGTTTTTTATCATACCTACTTGGTGGCAAAGGTGGCAACCGTGGCAATGGTGGGAAAGTCGCAGAGTTAGTGGTTTTTTATCATACCTACTTGGTGGCAACCGTGGCAACCGTGGCAATGGTGGGAAAGTCGCAGAGTTAGTGGTTTTTTATCATACCTACTTGGTGGCAACCGTGGCAACCGTGGCAATGGTGGGAAAGTCGCAGAGTTAGTGGTTTTTTATCATACCTACTTGGTGGCAATGGTGGCAATGGTGGGAAAGTCGCAGAGTTAGTGGTTTTTTATCATACCTACTTGGTGGCAATGGTGGCAATGGTGGCAACGGTGGCAACCGTGGCAATGGTGGGAAAGTCGCAGAGTTAGTGGTTTTTTATCATACCTACTTGGTGGCAACGGTGGCAACCGTGGCAATGGTGGGAAAGTCGCAGAGTTAGTGGTTTTTTATCATACCTACTTGGTGGCAATGGTGGCAATGGTGGCAACGGTGGCAACCGTGGCAACCGTGGCAATGGTGGGAAAGGCGCAGAGTTAGTGGTTTTTTATCATACCTACTTGGTGGCAAAGGTGGCAACCGTGGCAATGGTGGGAAAGTCGCATAGTTAGTGGTTTTTTATCATACCTACTTGGTGGCAACCGTGGCAACCGTGGCAACCGTGGCAATGGTGGGAAAGTCGCAGAGTTAGTGGTTTTTTATCATACCTACTTGGTGGCAATGGTGGCAACCGTGGCAACGGTGGCAACCGTGGCAACCGTGGCAATGGTGGGAAAGTCGCAGAGTTAGTGGTTTTTTATCATACCTACTTGGTGGCAAAGGTGGCAATGGTGGGAAAGTCGCAGAGTTAGTGGTTTTTATCATACCTACTTGGTGGCAACGGTGGCAACCGTGGCAATGGTGGGAAAGTCGCAGAGTTAGTGGTTTTTTATCATACCTACTTGGTGGCAAAGGTGGCAATGGTGGGAAAGTCGCAGAGTTAGTGGTTTTTATCATACCTACTTGGTGGCAACGGTGGCAACCGTGGCAATGGTGGGAAAGTCGCAGAGTTAGTGGTTTATTATCATACCTACTTGGTGGCAATGGTGGCAATGGTGGGAAAGTCGCAGAGTTAGTGGTTTTTATCATACCTACTTGGTGGCAACGGTGGCAACCGTGGCAACCGTGGCAATGGTGGGAAAGTCGCAGAGTTAGTGGTTTTTTATCATACCTACTTGGTGGCAACCGTGGCAACCGTGGCAATGGTGGGAAAGTCGCAGAGTTAGTGGTTTTTTATCATACCTACTTGGTGGCAACCGTGGCAACCGTGGCAACCGTGGCAACCGTGGCAATGGTGGGAAAGTCGCAGAGTTAGTGGTTTATTATCATACCTACTTGGTGGCAACCGTGGCAACCGTGGCAACCGTGGCAATGGTGGGAAAGTCGCAGAGTTAGTGGTTTTTTATCATACCTACTTGGTGGCAACCGTGGCAACCGTGGCAACCGTGGCAACCGTGGCAACCGTGGCAATGGTGGGAAAGTCGCAGAGTTAGTGGTTTATTATCATACCTACTTGGTGGCAACCGTGGCAACCGTGGCAATGGTGGGAAAGTCGCAGAGTTAGTGGTTTTTTATCATACCTACTTGGTGGCAACCGTGGCAACCGTGGCAATGGTGGGAAAGTCGCAGAGTTAGTGGTTTTTTATCATACCTACTTGGTGGCAATGGTGGCAACCGTGGCAACGGTGGCAACGGTGGCAACCGTGGCAATGGTGGGAAAGTCGCAGAGTTAGTGGTTTTTTATCATACCTACTTGGTGGCAAAGGTGGCAACCGTGGCAATGGTGGGAAAGTCGCAGAGTTAGTGGTTTTTTATCATACCTACTTGGTGGCAACCGTGGCAACCGTGGCAATGGTGGGAAAGTCGCAGAGTTAGTGGTTTTTTATCATACCTACTTGGTGGCAACCGTGGCAACCGTGGCAATGGTGGGAAAGTCGCAGAGTTAGTGGTTTTTTATCATACCTACTTGGTGGCAATGGTGGCAATGGTGGGAAAGTCGCAGAGTTAGTGGTTTTTTATCATACCTACTTGGTGGCAATGGTGGCAATGGTGGCAACGGTGGCAACCGTGGCAATGGTGGGAAAGTCGCAGAGTTAGTGGTTTTTTATCATACCTACTTGGTGGCAACGGTGGCAACCGTGGCAATGGTGGGAAAGTCGCAGAGTTAGTGGTTTTTTATCATACCTACTTGGTGGCAATGGTGGCAATGGTGGCAACGGTGGCAACCGTGGCAACCGTGGCAATGGTGGGAAAGGCGCAGAGTTAGTGGTTTTTTATCATACCTACTTGGTGGCAAAGGTGGCAACCGTGGCAATGGTGGGAAAGTCGCATAGTTAGTGGTTTTTTATCATACCTACTTGGTGGCAACCGTGGCAACCGTGGCAACCGTGGCAATGGTGGGAAAGTCGCAGAGTTAGTGGTTTTTTATCATACCTACTTGGTGGCAATGGTGGCAACCGTGGCAACGGTGGCAACCGTGGCAACCGTGGCAATGGTGGGAAAGTCGCAGAGTTAGTGGTTTTTTATCATACCTACTTGGTGGCAAAGGTGGCAATGGTGGGAAAGTCGCAGAGTTAGTGGTTTTTATCATACCTACTTGGTGGCAACGGTGGCAACCGTGGCAATGGTGGGAAAGTCGCAGAGTTAGTGGTTTTTTATCATACCTACTTGGTGGCAAAGGTGGCAATGGTGGGAAAGTCGCAGAGTTAGTGGTTTTTATCATACCTACTTGGTGGCAACGGTGGCAACCGTGGCAATGGTGGGAAAGTCGCAGAGTTAGTGGTTTATTATCATACCTACTTGGTGGCAATGGTGGCAATGGTGGGAAAGTCGCAGAGTTAGTGGTTTTTATCATACCTACTTGGTGGCAACGGTGGCAACCGTGGCAACCGTGGCAATGGTGGGAAAGTCGCAGAGTTAGTGGTTTTTTATCATACCTACTTGGTGGCAACCGTGGCAACCGTGGCAATGGTGGGAAAGTCGCAGAGTTAGTGGTTTTTTATCATACCTACTTGGTGGCAACCGTGGCAACCGTGGCAACCGTGGCAACCGTGGCAATGGTGGGAAAGTCGCAGAGTTAGTGGTTTATTATCATACCTACTTGGTGGCAACCGTGGCAACCGTGGCAACCGTGGCAATGGTGGGAAAGTCGCAGAGTTAGTGGTTTTTTATCATACCTACTTGGTGGCAACCGTGGCAACCGTGGCAACCGTGGCAACCGTGGCAACCGTGGCAATGGTGGGAAAGTCGCAGAGTTAGTGGTTTATTATCATACCTACTTGGTGGCAACCGTGGCAACCGTGGCAATGGTGGGAAAGTCGCAGAGTTAGTGGTTTTTTATCATACCTACTTGGTGGCAACCGTGGCAACCGTGGCAATGGTGGGAAAGTCGCAGAGTTAGTGGTTTTTTATCATACCTACTTGGTGGCAATGGTGGCAACCGTGGCAACGGTGGCAACGGTGGCAACCGTGGCAATGGTGGGAAAGTCGCAGAGTTAGTGGTTTTTTATCATACCTACTTGGTGGCAAAGGTGGCAACCGTGGCAATGGTGGGAAAGTCGCAGAGTTAGTGGTTTTTTATCATACCTACTTGGTGGCAACCGTGGCAACCGTGGCAATGGTGGGAAAGTCGCAGAGTTAGTGGTTTTTTATCATACCTACTTGGTGGCAACCGTGGCAACCGTGGCAATGGTGGGAAAGTCGCAGAGTTAGTGGTTTTTTATCATACCTACTTGGTGGCAATGGTGGCAATGGTGGGAAAGTCGCAGAGTTAGTGGTTTTTTATCATACCTACTTGGTGGCAATGGTGGCAATGGTGGCAACGGTGGCAACCGTGGCAATGGTGGGAAAGTCGCAGAGTTAGTGGTTTTTTATCATACCTACTTGGTGGCAACGGTGGCAACCGTGGCAATGGTGGGAAAGTCGCAGAGTTAGTGGTTTTTTATCATACCTACTTGGTGGCAATGGTGGCAATGGTGGCAACGGTGGCAACCGTGGCAACCGTGGCAATGGTGGGAAAGGCGCAGAGTTAGTGGTTTTTTATCATACCTACTTGGTGGCAAAGGTGGCAACCGTGGCAATGGTGGGAAAGTCGCATAGTTAGTGGTTTTTTATCATACCTACTTGGTGGCAACCGTGGCAACCGTGGCAACCGTGGCAATGGTGGGAAAGTCGCAGAGTTAGTGGTTTTTTATCATACCTACTTGGTGGCAATGGTGGCAACCGTGGCAACGGTGGCAACCGTGGCAACCGTGGCAATGGTGGGAAAGTCGCAGAGTTAGTGGTTTTTTATCATACCTACTTGGTGGCAAAGGTGGCAATGGTGGGAAAGTCGCAGAGTTAGTGGTTTTTATCATACCTACTTGGTGGCAACGGTGGCAACCGTGGCAATGGTGGGAAAGTCGCAGAGTTAGTGGTTTTTTATCATACCTACTTGGTGGCAAAGGTGGCAATGGTGGGAAAGTCGCAGAGTTAGTGGTTTTTATCATACCTACTTGGTGGCAACGGTGGCAACCGTGGCAATGGTGGGAAAGTCGCAGAGTTAGTGGTTTATTATCATACCTACTTGGTGGCAATGGTGGCAATGGTGGGAAAGTCGCAGAGTTAGTGGTTTTTATCATACCTACTTGGTGGCAACGGTGGCAACCGTGGCAACCGTGGCAATGGTGGGAAAGTCGCAGAGTTAGTGGTTTTTTATCATACCTACTTGGTGGCAACCGTGGCAACCGTGGCAATGGTGGGAAAGTCGCAGAGTTAGTGGTTTTTTATCATACCTACTTGGTGGCAACCGTGGCAACCGTGGCAACCGTGGCAACCGTGGCAATGGTGGGAAAGTCGCAGAGTTAGTGGTTTATTATCATACCTACTTGGTGGCAACCGTGGCAACCGTGGCAACCGTGGCAATGGTGGGAAAGTCGCAGAGTTAGTGGTTTTTTATCATACCTACTTGGTGGCAACCGTGGCAACCGTGGCAACCGTGGCAACCGTGGCAACCGTGGCAATGGTGGGAAAGTCGCAGAGTTAGTGGTTTATTATCATACCTACTTGGTGGCAACCGTGGCAACCGTGGCAATGGTGGGAAAGTCGCAGAGTTAGTGGTTTTTTATCATACCTACTTGGTGGCAACCGTGGCAACCGTGGCAATGGTGGGAAAGTCGCAGAGTTAGTGGTTTTTTATCATACCTACTTGGTGGCAATGGTGGCAACCGTGGCAACGGTGGCAACGGTGGCAACCGTGGCAATGGTGGGAAAGTCGCAGAGTTAGTGGTTTTTTATCATACCTACTTGGTGGCAAAGGTGGCAACCGTGGCAATGGTGGGAAAGTCGCAGAGTTAGTGGTTTTTTATCATACCTACTTGGTGGCAACCGTGGCAACCGTGGCAATGGTGGGAAAGTCGCAGAGTTAGTGGTTTTTTATCATACCTACTTGGTGGCAACCGTGGCAACCGTGGCAATGGTGGGAAAGTCGCAGAGTTAGTGGTTTTTTATCATACCTACTTGGTGGCAATGGTGGCAATGGTGGGAAAGTCGCAGAGTTAGTGGTTTTTTATCATACCTACTTGGTGGCAATGGTGGCAATGGTGGCAACGGTGGCAACCGTGGCAATGGTGGGAAAGTCGCAGAGTTAGTGGTTTTTTATCATACCTACTTGGTGGCAACGGTGGCAACCGTGGCAATGGTGGGAAAGTCGCAGAGTTAGTGGTTTTTTATCATACCTACTTGGTGGCAATGGTGGCAATGGTGGCAACGGTGGCAACCGTGGCAACCGTGGCAATGGTGGGAAAGGCGCAGAGTTAGTGGTTTTTTATCATACCTACTTGGTGGCAAAGGTGGCAACCGTGGCAATGGTGGGAAAGTCGCATAGTTAGTGGTTTTTTATCATACCTACTTGGTGGCAACCGTGGCAACCGTGGCAACCGTGGCAATGGTGGGAAAGTCGCAGAGTTAGTGGTTTTTTATCATACCTACTTGGTGGCAATGGTGGCAACCGTGGCAACGGTGGCAACCGTGGCAACCGTGGCAATGGTGGGAAAGTCGCAGAGTTAGTGGTTTTTTATCATACCTACTTGGTGGCAAAGGTGGCAATGGTGGGAAAGTCGCAGAGTTAGTGGTTTTTATCATACCTACTTGGTGGCAACGGTGGCAACCGTGGCAATGGTGGGAAAGTCGCAGAGTTAGTGGTTTTTTATCATACCTACTTGGTGGCAAAGGTGGCAATGGTGGGAAAGTCGCAGAGTTAGTGGTTTTTATCATACCTACTTGGTGGCAACGGTGGCAACCGTGGCAATGGTGGGAAAGTCGCAGAGTTAGTGGTTTATTATCATACCTACTTGGTGGCAATGGTGGCAATGGTGGGAAAGTCGCAGAGTTAGTGGTTTTTATCATACCTACTTGGTGGCAACGGTGGCAACCGTGGCAACCGTGGCAATGGTGGGAAAGTCGCAGAGTTAGTGGTTTTTTATCATACCTACTTGGTGGCAACCGTGGCAACCGTGGCAATGGTGGGAAAGTCGCAGAGTTAGTGGTTTTTTATCATACCTACTTGGTGGCAACCGTGGCAACCGTGGCAACCGTGGCAACCGTGGCAATGGTGGGAAAGTCGCAGAGTTAGTGGTTTATTATCATACCTACTTGGTGGCAACCGTGGCAACCGTGGCAACCGTGGCAATGGTGGGAAAGTCGCAGAGTTAGTGGTTTTTTATCATACCTACTTGGTGGCAACCGTGGCAACCGTGGCAACCGTGGCAACCGTGGCAACCGTGGCAATGGTGGGAAAGTCGCAGAGTTAGTGGTTTATTATCATACCTACTTGGGTGGCAACCGTGGCAACCGTGGCAATGGTGGGAAAGTCGCAGAGTTAGTGGTTTTTTATCATACCTACTTGGTGGCAACCGTGGCAACCGTGGCAACCGTGGCAACCGTGGCAACCGTGGCAATGGTGGGAAAGTCGCAGAGTTAGTGGTTTTTATCATACCTACTTGGTGGCAACCGTGGCAACCGTGGCAATGGTGGGAAAGTCGCAGAGTTAGTGGTTTTTTATCATACCTACTTGGTGGCAACCGTGGCAACCGTGGCAATGGTGGGAAAGTCGCAGAGTTAGTGGTTTTTTATCATACCTACTTGGTGGCAATGGTGGCAACCGTGGCAACGGTGGCAACGGTGGCAACCGTGGCAATGGTGGGAAAGTCGCAGAGTTAGTGGTTTTTTATCATACCTACTTGGTGGCAAAGGTGGCAACCGTGGCAATGGTGGGAAAGTCGCAGAGTTAGTGGTTTTTTATCATACCTACTTGGTGGCAACCGTGGCAACCGTGGCAATGGTGGGAAAGTCGCAGAGTTAGTGGTTTTTTATCATACCTACTTGGTGGCAACCGTGGCAACCGTGGCAATGGTGGGAAAGTCGCAGAGTTAGTGGTTTTTTATCATACCTACTTGGTGGCAATGGTGGCAATGGTGGGAAAGTCGCAGAGTTAGTGGTTTTTTATCATACCTACTTGGTGGCAATGGTGGCAATGGTGGCAACGGTGGCAACCGTGGCAATGGTGGGAAAGTCGCAGAGTTAGTGGTTTTTTATCATACCTACTTGGTGGCAACGGTGGCAACCGTGGCAATGGTGGGAAAGTCGCAGAGTTAGTGGTTTTTTATCATACCTACTTGGTGGCAATGGTGGCAATGGTGGCAACGGTGGCAACCGTGGCAACCGTGGCAATGGTGGGAAAGGCGCAGAGTTAGTGGTTTTTTATCATACCTACTTGGTGGCAAAGGTGGCAACCGTGGCAATGGTGGGAAAGTCGCATAGTTAGTGGTTTTTTATCATACCTACTTGGTGGCAACCGTGGCAACCGTGGCAACCGTGGCAATGGTGGGAAAGTCGCAGAGTTAGTGGTTTTTTATCATACCTACTTGGTGGCAATGGTGGCAACCGTGGCAACGGTGGCAACCGTGGCAACCGTGGCAATGGTGGGAAAGTCGCAGAGTTAGTGGTTTTTTATCATACCTACTTGGTGGCAAAGGTGGCAATGGTGGGAAAGTCGCAGAGTTAGTGGTTTTTATCATACCTACTTGGTGGCAACGGTGGCAACCGTGGCAATGGTGGGAAAGTCGCAGAGTTAGTGGTTTTTTATCATACCTACTTGGTGGCAAAGGTGGCAATGGTGGGAAAGTCGCAGAGTTAGTGGTTTTTATCATACCTACTTGGTGGCAACGGTGGCAACCGTGGCAATGGTGGGAAAGTCGCAGAGTTAGTGGTTTATTATCATACCTACTTGGTGGCAATGGTGGCAATGGTGGGAAAGTCGCAGAGTTAGTGGTTTTTATCATACCTACTTGGTGGCAACGGTGGCAACCGTGGCAACCGTGGCAATGGTGGGAAAGTCGCAGAGTTAGTGGTTTTTTATCATACCTACTTGGTGGCAACGGTGGCAACCGTGGCAATGGTGGGAAAGTCGCAGAGTTAGTGGTTTTTTATCATACCTACTTGGTGGCAACCGTGGCAACCGTGGCAACCGTGGCAACCGTGGCAATGGTGGGAAAGTCGCAGAGTTAGTGGTTTATTATCATACCTACTTGGTGGCAACCGTGGCAACGGTGGCAACCGTGGCAATGGTGGGAAAGTCGCAGAGTTAGTGGTTTTTTATCATACCTACTTGGTGGCAATGGTGGCAATGGTGGCAACGGTGGCAACCGTGGCAACCGTGGCAATGGTGGGAAAGTCGCAGAGTTAGTGGTTTATTATCATACCTACTTGGTGGCAACCGTGGCAACCGTGGCAATGGTGGGAAAGTCGCAGAGTTAGTGGTTTTTTATCATACCTACTTGGTGGCAACCGTGGCAACCGTGGCAATGGTGGGAAAGTCGCAGAGTTAGTGGTTTTTTATCATACCTACTTGGTGGCAATGGTGGCAACCGTGGCAACGGTGGCAACGGTGGCAACCGTGGCAATGGTGGGAAAGTCGCAGAGTTAGTGGTTTTTTATCATACCTACTTGGTGGCAAAGGTGGCAACCGTGGCAATGGTGGGAAAGTCGCAGAGTTAGTGGTTTTTTATCATACCTACTTGGTGGCAACCGTGGCAACCGTGGCAATGGTGGGAAAGTCGCAGAGTTAGTGGTTTTTTATCATACCTACTTGGTGGCAACCGTGGCAACCGTGGCAATGGTGGGAAAGTCGCAGAGTTAGTGGTTTTTTATCATACCTACTTGGTGGCAATGGTGGCAATGGTGGGAAAGTCGCAGAGTTAGTGGTTTTTTATCATACCTACTTGGTGGCAATGGTGGCAATGGTGGCAACGGTGGCAACCGTGGCAATGGTGGGAAAGTCGCAGAGTTAGTGGTTTTTTATCATACCTACTTGGTGGCAACGGTGGCAACCGTGGCAATGGTGGGAAAGTCGCAGAGTTAGTGGTTTTTTATCATACCTACTTGGTGGCAATGGTGGCAATGGTGGCAACGGTGGCAACCGTGGCAACCGTGGCAATGGTGGGAAAGGCGCAGAGTTAGTGGTTTTTTATCATACCTACTTGGTGGCAAAGGTGGCAACCGTGGCAATGGTGGGAAAGTCGCATAGTTAGTGGTTTTTTATCATACCTACTTGGTGGCAACCGTGGCAACCGTGGCAACCGTGGCAATGGTGGGAAAGTCGCAGAGTTAGTGGTTTTTTATCATACCTACTTGGTGGCAATGGTGGCAACCGTGGCAACGGTGGCAACCGTGGCAACCGTGGCAATGGTGGGAAAGTCGCAGAGTTAGTGGTTTTTTATCATACCTACTTGGTGGCAAAGGTGGCAATGGTGGGAAAGTCGCAGAGTTAGTGGTTTTTATC
>NW_025422642.1:42500-45000 GCF_904849725.1 Hordeum vulgare subsp. vulgare | reverse complement strand
ATGTGCGTGGAATGGACGGATGCACGTACGGGCACACGGGCGAAAAAACGTGAACGCGAGGAAACGGGGTACGACGGCCGTGTTGCAAAAAACTGGGCGCGCGCCATGGAAAACGGGTGAAAACCATGTGCGTGGCATGGACGGATGAACGTACGGGCACACGGGCCAAAAAACGTGAACTTGAGGAAACGGGGAAACACGGGGTATGACGGCCGTTTTGCAAAAAACTGGGCGCGCACCATGGAAAACGGGTGAAAACCTTGTGCGTGGCATGGAAGGATGCACGTACGGGCACACGGGCCAAAAAACGTGAACGTGAGGAAACGGGAAAAACGGGTACGGGGCCGTGTTGCAACAAACTGGGCGCGCACCATGGAAAACTGGGGCAAACCATGTGCGTGTCATGGACGGATGCACGTACGGGCACACGGGCCAAAAAACGTGAACGTGAGGAAACGGGAAAAAACGGGCAGGGCGGACGTGTTGCAAAAAACGGGCGCGCACCATGGAAAACAGGGGAAAACCATGTGCGTGGCATGGACGGATTCACGTACGGGCAGACGTGGCAAAAAACGTGAACCTGAGGGAACGGGAAAGAACGGGGTACGACGGCCGTGTTGCATAAAACAGGGCGCGCGCCATGGAAAACGGGTGAAAACCATGTGCGTGGCATGGAAGGATGCACGTACGGGCACACGGGCCAAAAAACGTGAACGTGAGGAAACGGGAAAAACGGGTACGGGGCCGTGTTGCAAAAAACTGGGCGCGCCATGGAAAACGGGTGAAAACCTTGTTCGTGGCATGGACGGATGCACGTACGGGCACACGGGCCAAAAAACGTGAACGTGAGGAAACGGGAAAAACGGGTAGGGCGGCCGTGTTGCAAAAAGCTGGGCGCGCACCATGGAAAACAGGGGAAAACCATGTGCGTGGAGTGGGCGGATGCACGTACGGGCACACGGGCCAAAAAACGTGAACGTGAGGAAACGGGAAAGAACGGGGTACGACGGCCGTGTTGCAAAAAACTGGGCGCGCGCCATGGAAAACGGGTGAAAACCATGTGCGTGGCATGGAAGGATGAACGTACGGGCACACGGGCCAAAAAACGTGAACTTGAGGAAACGGGGAAACACGTGGTATGAGGGCCGTGTTACAAAAACTGGGCGCGCACCATGGAAAACGGGTGAAAACCTTGTGCGTGGCATGGAAGGATACACGTACGGGCGCACGGGCCAAAAAACGTGAACGTGAGGAAACGGGAAAAACGGGTACGGGGCCGTGTTGCAATAAACTGGGCGCACACGATGGAAAACTGGGGCAAACCATGTGCGTGGCATGGACGGATGCACGTACGGGCACACGGGCCAGAAAACGTGAACGTGAGGAAACGGGGAAAAAACGGGTACGGCGGCCGTGTTGAAAAAAACTGGGCGCGCACCATGGAAAACAGGGGAAAACCATGTGCGTGGAATGGACGGATGCACGTACGGGCACACGGGCCAAAAAACGTGAATGTGAGGAAACGGGAAAGAACGGGGTACGACGGCCGTGTTGCAAAAAACTGGGCGCGCCATGGAAAACGGGTGAAAACCTTGTTCGTGGCATGGACGGATGAACGTACGGGCACACGGGCCAAAAAACGTGAACTTGAGGAAACGGGGAAACACGGGGTACGACGGCCGTGTTGCAAAAAACTGGGCGCGCACCATGGAAAACTGGTGAAAACCATGTGCGTGGCATGAACGGGTGCACGTACGGCCACACGGGCCAAAAAACGTGAACGTGAGGAAATGGGAAAAAACGGGCACGGGGGCCGTGTTGCAAAAAACTGGGCGCGCACCATGGAAAACGGGTGAAAACCATGTACGTGGCATGGACGGATGCATGTACGGCCATACGGGGCAAAAAACGTGTAAACGGGGATCCGGGGAAAAACAGTGTACCCCTTCTTCACAAACGAAGGGCAGGGGTCCCAAGGGGGGCTAAAACCCTCGGGTATATTGGGGAGGAGGGGGCTCCTCCCTGCTTGGGTGTGGGAAATCGGTGGGTTTGCCTATGAAATCATATGCAAACCTCCCGTTTCTCCCGTAACCCTTGCTTTTCCCAAACGTTGGCTCGGATGTCCCGTCGTTCTCCTGTCCCGTGTACGACTCATGCCAAATTCTGATCCGTCGGTCGAACGGCTGTTCGGGTTGCAGAAAAGTACGTATCGTGTCCGCACACGGTCAGGTCGATGTGATCTCGTGCCGCGTTGTCCCGTCGGTCCCGTGTACGAATCGTGCCAAATTCTGATCCGACGGCCCAAGGGCCGTTCGGGTTGCAGAAAAGTACGTATCGTTTCGCACACGGTCAGCTTGACGGGATATCGTGCAGCCTTGTCCCTGCCGGTCCCGTGTACGTGTCCCGTGAAATTCTGACCCAACAGCCTAACTTGGCTCGGGAAACAGGAAAGTAGCATATCCCGTGCATGAGATCGACTAGACAAAGTTGCAACGACGTT
>NW_025422641.1:0-65000 GCF_904849725.1 Hordeum vulgare subsp. vulgare | reverse complement strand
TATTATCAACCTGACTGCAATCTTTTTCTGTCGGTAAGGATTGCACCAGAGCACCTTCTACTTCTAATAGGCCATGAACTATAGATAGAGAAGAATCATTCTGAGCGAGTACATAAGAAGCGATCCACTTTTTTTCATCGGTTCCAGGGGAAGACCAAAGATCTTGCGCGGCAGGTCCGCCAGAAAAACTCAAAAGAGAAAGAAGTCTCGTTAATCTCTTCATGCTCGTTCCAAGTTCGAAGTACCTTTTGGCCAAAGAAAAA
Source organism: Hordeum vulgare subsp. vulgare (assembly GCF_904849725.1). Classification (NCBI taxonomy): domain Eukaryota; kingdom Viridiplantae; phylum Streptophyta; class Magnoliopsida; order Poales; family Poaceae; genus Hordeum; species Hordeum vulgare. The sequence continues at coordinate 64,737 of NW_025422641.1, read as the reverse complement.
CCCGCTTCCTGACACGATTGCCTCTTTATCTTTATATAGATAGATTCTATGGGGTTATTACTTAGTAAGTCTATTTTGTACAAGAGCCCCTCCTATCTGATAGAAAAGGGTCCCATGATCCCGAGCCGATCTTACCTTGGCTCGCAAACCCCAAGTTTGTCTATGAAGAGCTAATCTAATTGTATTTTTTTCTAGAATGGATTTCTTATGTGGAATACTAATGGATAGGGCCTCGTTGCTAAGTGCTACAAGATCTAGTGCACTGGAACTCGTGGTTATGGACCCGAATCCTTTAGTATGGAACATTGTCTTTTCCAAGTAAAAACCCCTAGTATATGAAAGAATGAAAAGGTGCTTTCGTTCTTGTGGAATAAGAAGCCCTCGTACCTTAATGAAAGGAAAATCGTAATTTTTCGTTAGGTATTTGACCAAATAGGATCGTCCAGTTCCTATAGAACCTATCACTAAAATACCCGATAGGGCTAAGCGGAACGAAAAGGGTTTTCCATGAGATGGTAAATGAAAACGATTAGTCCCACACGAGGTTTGGGAATAAGTGATTGTCTGATAATGAGCAAGGAATATACGTCTTTCTGCTAAAGAGGATCTATTAAACTCATAATTCATTAGATCCTTGTTATCAATGCCAACTAGGTATCATAAGGAAATGGATCCCGGTTGTTCAATCCTTTGATAACCAAGGTCATTCTTTGCTAAAGAGAAATGATCACTATGAGTCAGACTCAATAGAATTGGATCCATTCCAAATAGCGAGAATTAGGATTCTTGATCCCTCTCAATCTCTCTTTCAATTCGAGGATCCAGAGAGGTGTTTTCATAGTCATCTCCGAATATTTGCCATCTCGGAATATTTTCGATTTCATTTTTCTATGATATGTCTTTCTATATGAAAATTGGTTATTTACGATGTACGATGATCCCTGTTAAGCATCCATGGCTGAATGGTTAAAGCGCCCAACTCATAATTGGTAAATTTGCGGGTTCAATTCCTGCTGGATGCACACGAACGGGAACATTCCATAAGTCTATTGGAACTGGCTCTCTATCCATGGAATCTCATCCATCATCCATACATAACGAATTGGTATGGTATATTCATACCATAACATAAGAACAATAAGAACTCGAATTCTTATCGATACTGGAACTCAGAGCATAGGAGGGAAAGTCGATTTATGGATGGAATCAAATACGCAGTATTTACAGAAAAAAGTCTTCGTTTATTGGGAAAGAATCAATATACTTTTAATGTCGAATCGGGATTCACTAAGACAGAAATAAAGCATTGGGTCGAACTCTTCTTTGGTGTTAAGGTGGTAGCTGTGAATAGCCATCGACTACCTGGAAAAGGTAGAAGAATAGGACCTATTCTGGGCCATACAATGCATTACAGACGTATGATCATTACCCTTCAACCGGGTTATTCTATTCCACTTCTAGATAGAGAAAAAAACTAAAGGAGAATACTTAATAATACGGCGAAACATTTATACAAAACACCTATCCCGAGCACACGCAAGGGAACCGTAGACAGGCAAGTGAAATCCAATCCACGAAATAATTTGATCCATGGACGGCACCGTTGTGGTAAAGGTCGTAATTCCAGAGGAATCATTACCGCAAGGCATAGAGGGGGAGGTCATAAGCGCCTATACCGTAAAATAGATTTTCGACGGAATCAAAAAGACATATCTGGTAGAATCGTAACCATAGAATACGACCCTAATCGAAATGCATACATTTGTCTCATACACTATGGGGATGGTGAGAAGAGATATATTTTACATCCCAGAGGGGCTATAATTGGAGATACTATTGTTTCTGGTACAAAAGTTCCTATATCAATGGGAAATGCCCTACCTTTGAGTGCGGTTTGAACTATTGATTTACGTAATTGGAAGTAACCAATTAGGTTTACGACGAAACCTAGAAATCGATCACTGATCCAATTTGACTACCTCTACGGGATAGACCTCAACAGAAAACTGTTGAGTAACGGCAGCAAGTGATTGAGTTCAGTAGTTCCTCATAGAAAATTATTGACTCTAGAGATATGGTAATATGGAGAAGACAAAATTGTTTGAAGCACGCACAGAACCGGAAGCGCCCCTTGTTTCAAAGAGAGGAGGACGGGTTATTCACATTTAATTTGATGGTCAGAGGCAAATTGAAAGCTAAGCAGTGGTAATTAAGACCCCCGGGGGAAAATAGGGATGTCTCCTACGTTACCCATAATATGTGGAAGTATCGACGTAATTTCATAGAGTCATTCGATCTGAATGCTACATGAAGAACATAAGCCAGATGACGGAACGCAGAGACCTAGGATGTAGAAGATCATAACATGAGCGATTCGGCAGATTTGGATTCCTTTCCTATATATCCACTCATGTGGTACTTCATCATATGATTCATATAAGATCCATCTGTCTAGAGATCGTCATATACATCTAGAAAGCCGTATGCTTTGGAAGAAGCTTGTACAGTTTGGGAAGGGGTTTTTTGAGAGAAAAGAAGAATCTACTTCAACCGATATGCCCTTAGGCACGGCCATGCATAACATAGAAATCACACGTGGAAGGGGTGGGCAATTAGCTAGAGCAGCAGGTGCTGTAGCGAAACTCATTGCAAAAGAGGGTAAATCGGCCACTTTAAGATTACCATCTGGGGAGGTCCGTTTAGTATCCCAAAATTGCTTAGCAACAGTCGGACAAGTGGGTAATGTTGGGGTGAACCAAAAAAGTTTGGGTAGAGCCGGATCTAAGTGTTGGCTAGGTAAACGCCCCGTAGTAAGAGGGGTAGTTATGAACCCTGTGGACCACCCCCATGGGGGCGGTGAAGGGAAAGCTCCCATTGGTAGAAAAAAACCCACAACCCCTTGGGGTTATCCTGCGCTTGGAAGAAGAACTAGGAAAAGGAAAAAATATAGCGATAGTTTTATTCTTCGTCGCCGTAAGTAAATACGTAACTAGGAATATGGAAAATTGCATTTTTGGAATTTGCAATAATGCGATGGGCGAACGACGGGAATTGAACCCGCGCATGGTGGATTCACAATCCACTGCCTTGATCCACTTGGCTACATCCGCCCCTTATCCAGCTAAAGGATTTTTTTCTTTTTTCCGTTGATCATTATTCTATTTATTCTGACCTCCGTACTTCGATCGAGATATTGGACATAGAATGCCACTCTTTAAAAAGGAAAAAAGGAGTAATCAGCTGTGACACGAAAAAAAACGAATCCTTTTGTAGCTCATCATTTATTGGCAAAGATAGAAAAGGTCAATATGAAGGAGGAGAAAGAAACAATAGTAACGTGGTCCCGGGCATCTAGCATTCTACCCACAATGGTTGGCCATACAATTGCGATTCATAATGGAAAGGAACATATACCTATTTACATAACAAATCCTATGGTAGGTCGCAAATTGGGAGAATTCGTGCCTACTCGGCATTTTACGAGTTATGAAAATGCAAGAAAGGATACTAAATCTCGTCGTTAACTGAATTCTGAATAGAAAGATTAAGAAGAAAAAAAAGATTCAAAATACCCAATATCTTGCTAGAACAAGATATTGGGTATTTTTGTCTTTTCTTTCTTCAAAAATTCTTATATGTTAGCAGAAAAACCTTATCCATTAATAGCTGGAACTTCAACAGCAGCTAAGTCTAGAGGGAAGTTGTGAGCATTACGTTCGTGCATTACTTCCATACCAAGGTTAGCACGGTTGATGATATCAGCCCAAGTATTAATAACGCGACCTTGACTATCAACTACAGATTGGTTGAAATTGAAACCATTTAGGTTGAAAGCCATAGTACTAATACCTAAAGCAGTGAACCAGATTCCTACTACAGGCCAAGCAGCCAAGAAGAAGTGTAAAGAACGAGAGTTGTTGAAACTAGCATATTGGAAGATTAATCGGCCAAAATAACCATGAGCAGCCACAATATTATAAGTCTCTTCCTCTTGACCAAATTTGTAACCCTCATTAGCAGATTCATTTTCAGTAGTTTCCCTGATCAAACTAGAGGTTACCAAGGAACCATGCATAGCACTGAATAGGGAACCGCCGAATACACCAGCTACACCTAACATGTGGAATGGATGCATAAGGATGTTGTGCTCTGCCTGGAATACAATCATAAAGTTGAAAGTACCAGAGATTCCTAAAGGCATACCATCAGAAAAGCTTCCTTGACCAATAGGGTAAATCAAGAAAACAGCAGTAGCAGCTGCAACAGGAGCTGAATATGCAACAGCAATCCAAGGACGCATACCCAGACGGAAACTAAGTTCCCACTCACGACCCATATAACAAGCTACACCAAGTAAGAAGTGTAGAACAATTAGCTCATAAGGACCACCATTGTATAACCACTCATCAACAGATGCAGCTTCCCAAATTGGGTAAAAGTGCAATCCGATCGCCGCAGAAGTAGGAATAATAGCACCAGAGATAATATTGTTTCCATAAAGTAAAGAACCAGAAACAGGCTCGCGAATACCATCAATATCTACTGGAGGGGCAGCGATGAAGGCGATAATAAATACAGAAGTTGCGGTCAATAAGGTAGGGATCATCAAAACACCGAACCATCCGATGTAAAGACGATTTTCAGTGCTAGTTATCCAGTTGCAGAAGCGACCCCACAGGCTTGTACTTTCGCGTCTCTCTAAAATTGCAGTCATGGTAAGATCTTGGTTTATTCAAATTGCAAGGACTCCCAAGCACACGTATTAACTAGAATATAGATAATAGAAGGCTTGTTATTTAACAGTATAACATAGACTATATACCAATGTCAACCAAGTCAGCCCAAAGATTGGCTATCCATATAAATAAATTAACCAAACCAATAATTTTGTATTTGTAAATGAAGTGAGTAAAAGTTAAAAACTTTGATGGGTCTTTTCTATATGGGTTGCCCGGGACTCGAACCCGGAACTAGTCGGATGGAGTAGATAATTCTTCCTTGTTACAATAGAGAAAAATCCCTCCCCAAATCGTGCTTGCATTTTTCATTGCACACGACTTTCCCTATGTAGAAATAGCCAATATTCTATTCCAAAGAGGAAGTTCTACTAATTTTTTAATTAGTAAGTTGATTCACCTACTCTTTATTATAATAAAAGGAACATTTCAGAATGAAAAATATGAAAGTTTTTTCTTGATCATTTATCAACCCTTTCCTGTTTATTAGTTTTGTCTAATGATTAATTAAGAGGGTTGACCAGGTCATTGATACCTATAATATCCAAATACCAAATACGCTCAGTGTGTGATCCACTGAAAGAAAAAAGAGTTGTTTTGGTGAACATCAAAGAAAAAACTTGCTCTTCTTCCGTAAAAAATTCTTCTAAAAATGCCGAACCCAATCGTTGCATAAAAGTTCGTACCGTGCTTTTATGTTTACGAGCTAAAGTTCTAGCGCATGAAAGTCGAAGTATATACTTTAGTCGATACAAAGTCCGTTTTTTCGAAGATCCACTATGATAATGAAAAAGATTTCTACATATCCGACCAAATCGATCAAGAATATCCCAATCTGATAAATCCGTCCAAATGGGTTTACTAATAGGATGCCCCGATCCAGTACAAAATTGAGCTTTTGATAAGTATCCTATGAGGAGAGTAGCGGGGACTATGGTATCGAATTTTTTCATTCGAGTATCTATGAGAAATGAATTCTCCAGCATTTGATTCCTTACCAACAAAGGACTTTTTGGTACACTTGAAAGGTATCCCATAAAATCGAAGCAAGAGTTTGCTAATTGGTTTATATGGATTCTTCGCGGCTGAGTCCAAAAAAAGAAATAATATTGCCAGAAATTGATAAGGTAGCATTTCCATTTCTTTTTCAAAAAAAAACTGCCTTTTGATGCAAGAATTGCCTTTCCTTGATATCGAACATAATGTATAAGAGGATCCATAAAGAACCATAAGGTTTTCCGAGAAAAACCAGGGTACATTATCCCAAAATGTTCCATCTTCCTAGAAAAGTGGATTCGTTCCAGAAAAGTTCCAGAATATGCTAATGGTAAGCAAGAAGATTGTTTACGAAGAAACAACAAGAAAAATTCATATTCTGATACATAAGAGTTATATAGGAATTTAACTAGTCTTTTATTTTCTTTTTGAAAAAAAAGAATGGATTTCATTGAAGTAATAAAACTATTCCAATTCGAATAGTAGTTGAGAAAGAATCGCAATAAATGCAAAGATGGAACATCTTGGATACGGTATTGAAGGAGTTGAACCAAGATTTCCAAATGGATAGGATAGGGTATTTCTATATGTGATAGATAATCCAAATGCAAAAATTTGTCTTCTAAAAAGGGAAATATTGAATGAATAGAGCGTAAATTCTGAAACTTTGGTATTTCTTTTTCTTTCGGACAAGATAATTCCCGTAGCGAGAATGGGATTTCCACAACAATCGCAAACCCCTCAGATAGAATCTGAGAATAAAACTCAGAATAAAAAAAAATTTTGTAATCCAATAATCGATCTTGATTAGGATGATTAACCGAGTTATCCAAAAAATTCTGCTGATACATTCGAATAATTAAACGTTTCACAAGTAGTGAACTAAATTTCTTGTTATTCCAACTAACTATTTCCACAGGTTCAGAACCGTTTAATCCATAATCATGAGCAAATGCATAAATATACTCCTGAAAGAGAAGTGGGTAGACAAAGTATTGTTGACGAGATTTCTGTTTTTCTGAATACCCTTCGAATTTTTCCATTTGTATTTCTACTTGAATCAGAGAGAAGAAGCATTTCTCGGTTTATCGAATGATGATACATAGTGCAATATGGTCAGAACAGGGTGTTGCATTTTTAATACAAACCCTGGAAAGAAAGGGAGTCTAATCCACGGATCTTTTTCCGCTCCTTTTCTACCGAATTAGTTTATGTTTGTTCTAAATTACAAAAAAGAACAGAACAAGTTTTTTATTTTTGCAGGCCAATCGCTCTTTTGACTTTGGAATACAGCCTCTTTATCAATATACTGCTTCTTTTACACATTCAATCCATAACATCCCTTATTCAATCCATAATCAAGAATAATTAGGATTTCTAAAAAAAAAGAAAAAATAAAGGGTCCACTCATAGGAAAACCCAACCTTTCCCCACATCCGGCACTAATCTATTTTTAACGTCTAATTAGAGCGGGGAATCCTTCCAATTAGGAAGTTAAGCTCGTTGCTTTTTATTTTACCAGAATTGGAGCCAGGCTCTATCCATTTATTCACTAGACCCAGAAAATCGTAATTTTGGATTCCATTCAAAAAAGATTGATTTTATTACGACATGCTATTTTTTCCATTCATTACCTTTGAGGATCAGTCGTGGTCTTCTAGACTCTACCAAGAGTCTGGACGAATTTGTTGTTTCATCCAAATGTGTAAAAGATCATAGTCGCACTTAAAAGCCGAGTACTCTACCATTGAGTTAGCAACCCAGATAAAAAAAGGATCTTAGATACGATCGAAATCCAAAAATCAATGGAATTACACCGCGCGCTTCTGTCAAAACATTGAACTAGCAAGACATCAAAAGAAAGATTTTATCGACCATGAAAAACACTCAAATGGCAAAACGAACAGGTCCGGTTAAATTCCACTAAAGTGAAAAAAAAGAGCGACCCTAATCACGATGGCCAAATTCTCCTTTTTTTAGCGATTTTTATTAAAAAAAATATATATTATATTGTATGAGAATACATGCAAGAGGAACACCCTTATCATTTGAGCGAAGTGTAAGCAGAAAAATTAAATATGGAGTGAGGATAAAGAGACCCATCTATCTACAAATTCTATTTGTTCAATAGACCTTTGTCAATGGAAATACAATGGTAAGAAAACAAATTAGATAGAAAAAGTAAATAAAATAGGGGCTTATGTTGGATTGGCACGATATAAATCCAAATAGGATTAAGAAAGAGGTAAATTGTGTCTAAATAATTAGACAACGAGGAATACTAATAATCTTCTCCTATCCTACTTTTTTATTCATTTAGTTCTTCAATTAACTCAAAGTTCTTTCTTTTTCTTTAAAGAATTCCGCCTTCCTTAAAATATCATAAACAGTTCTTGTCGGTTGAGCACCCTTTTCAAGGAAATAGAGAATAGCTGGAACATTTAAACAAGTTTGATTCTTTATCGGATCATAAAAACCTACTTTTCGAAGATCTCTTCCTTCTCTTCGAGATCGAACATCAATTGCAACGATTCGATAGACAGCTTATTGGGATAGATGTAGATAAACAACGCCCCCCCTAGAAACGTATAGGAGGTTTTCTCCTCATACGGCTCGAGAAAATGATTCGAATTTCTGTCGATAATAATAGAAATTAGACTATGACGTCCATTAATTTCCTTACAGAAAAAACAAATTTCATTTATACTCATGACTCAAGTTGGCTAATTCTGCCTGAGAAACTTCGAAGGCAAAATCCTTCAAAAATTTTTGAGTCGTCTTTAAACTCTTTTCTTTGTCTCATTTCGAACGAATTGACTTTTATTCCTTATTCTGATCCAACTCTGTTGTTGAGACAATTGAAAATTGTGTTTACTTGTTCTGGAATCCTTTATCTTTGATTTGTGAAATCCTTGGGTTTAGACATTACTTCGGGAATTCCTATTTTTTTCTTTCAAAAGAGTAGCAACATACCCTTTTTTCTTATTTCCTTCGATAAAGCATTTATCTCTTCTATAGAAATCTAATAAGGGGGATTGATTCTGATATACTTTTATTGGACTTTCTTCGTATTTTAACCTTTCGATTTATTTCTATATTAAGGATAGACTGACAAAGTTGGCCTAATTTATTAGTTTTCACTAACCCTAGATTCTTTCCCTTGATAAAAAATAAACTCTGTCCTCTCGAGCTCCATCGTGTACTATGTTACTTAAACCCTGCGCAAATTTGGTTCGGAACGAATAGAACAGGCTATGTCGAGCCAAGAGCATTTTCATTACTATGGAAAATGATGGATAGCAAAATCCACAATCGATCATGTCCTTCAAGTCGCACGTTGCTTTCTACCACATCGTTTTAAACGAAGTTTTACCATAACAAACATTCCTCTTTTCATTGCAAAGTGGTATAGAAAATTGATCCAATATGGATGGAATCATGAATAGTCATTGGTTTTGTTTTTTGTATACTAATTAAAATTAAAACTTGCTATCTATGGAGCAATATGGATAAAAGAAAGTAAGTATTTATCCGGGAAGCCTCCGCCAAGATCCAATTTATTTAAACCCATATTCGAATTCTATCATATGAATGAAACATAGAAAAAGACGACTAAACAAGTTTGCTTAAAACTTATTTATTATTAAATTTCCACCCTCAACGGATGGCTCGAGATGATCAATCTTGAAGTGAGAAGAGAAGGATTGACTCTTCCTCAATAAATAAACTATCAACCTCCAAAAAAGTTTAATTCATTTAATTACTAGAATTAGAATTCTATTAGTAATATATTTTTTCCGTACCAAAAACAATTAACTATAATAACTAAATAAACTATTCCAATGAATAGATTGAAAGTTTTTGGTAGTTAATTGTTTTTGGTACTTCTTCGACTCGAAGACCAAAAGGAAGAAAAAAATATGATTAAGTGATTATTAAGTGATTATTAAGTGATCATAGTAGAGGCATATCCTGAATGTGCCTGCTAGATCCCATTTTTTTCATGAAAATAAAGGTAGTCAATTTGACTGGACTTAAGACTTTATTATGTTTTCTGAGAAAACATAAGATATCATTATTCTCTTTAATAAACTTTTGTCTCATACGGAGTACTATATGATTTCACCGTTTGTTTCATCAGAAACAATCTGGGACGGAAGGATTCGAACCTCCGAGTAACGGGACCAAAACCCGCTGCCTTACCACTTGGCCACGCCCCATTTCGGGTTTTATGCGACACTAATAAACACTATTATGTTTATTTGTTATTCGTCAATACCATTTCAATTACATAAATAAAGAAGAGATATTCTCTTGCTAGTATTCTACACATGCAGATAATATAGAATCAAAAAAATGCATTGATCATTACATGGAATTCTATTAAGATATTATATGAAAGTCGAATTTATTCCACTCTCATTTGAGAGTGCGAATACAAGGAGGTATTTTGTGTTTGGGAAAGTCCGAAGAAAAAAAGATTTTGAATCTGCCTTTTCCTTCTTTCCCTTAAAAAAATAACTCAATCAAAATCCAATTATTTACTCTACAAGAATGAAATGCTTGTTATGCCTAATATACTTAGTTTAACCTGTATCTGTTTTAATTCTGTTCTTTATCCTACTAGTTTTTTCTTTGCCAAATTGCCCGAAGCTTATGCTATTTTCAATCCAATCGTGGATATTATGCCTGTTATACCTCTATTCTTTTTTCTATTAGCCTTTGTTTGGCAAGCTGCTGTAAGTTTTCGATGAAATCTTTAGTACTCTGTATGCCAAATTGAATGATGTGTTCATTCCAAAAAAAAAAATTAAAATGGGTAAAAGCCGAGAAGTTTTATATTTTTATATTATGAACCCTCAATTCTAAAATTGAAATTATTCTACATTGAATGGGTAGCTACAGCAATAAATTTGGATCAGCCTTTCTACTCCCCTGCACCTAGGTTGAGCAGGTACCTTTAGGTACCTACACAATACCTATTCAATACCACCTAACCCTATTTTTGCTATTGATAAGAGTTCTTATTATAAATGAATTCTTGCAATTTTTTTCCAGAATTCATTTTTGCATTTTTAGGTATCAAAAAAAACCATCCTAGTGGATCCGTGTGGTAAGGAAAAACTGGTAATCTATTCCTTAAAAAAAAATCTTGGAGATTATGTAATGCTTACTCTCAAACTTTTTGTTTATACAGTAGTGATATTCTTTGTTTCACTCTTTATCTTTGGATTCTTATCTAATGATCCAGGACGGAATCCTGGACGCGAGGAGTAAAAATTCAATTTTTTTTTTTTCTTACAAATTGGATTTGTTTCGTACATTTATCTATGAGAAAATCCGGGGGTCAGAATTCTTTCCAGTTTGAAAGTCCCAAATGATCCAAGGGAGCGGAAAGAGAGGGATTCGAACCCTCGGTACAAAAAAATTGTACAACGGATTAGCAATCCGCCGCTTTAGTCCACTCAGCCATCTCTCCACGTTCCAAAGCGAAAGGTTTCCGTGATATGATATAGGCAAGAAATAAGAAATAACGGTTGCAAAAAACCCCTTTTTTTCTTTCAAAAGTCTATAAAAATTATATTGCCAATTCCATTTTAGTTATATTCTTTTTTCTTAATGTTAATAAAAAAAAGAAGAAAATTCTTGTTTTTTCTTTGTAAAAATCGATATTGACCGAGAGACAATCAAATAGATTTTCTCTTTAGCGGGCATTTCCATATAGGACTTGTTATAATTATAATAAAACAAGCTATATATAAAAAAACGCTTTTTTTTTTTTTGTCGATTATTTATCAAGAAAGCAAAAAGGGTTCTTATCAAATCCACCATAAAATTGGAAAGAAGCATAAAGTAAGTAGACCTGACTCCTTGAATGATGCCTCTATCCGCTATTCTGATATATAAATTCGATGTAGATGAAATTGTATAAGCGAATTTTTCGTATTTCCTTAGACTTAGACCGCGCAAGACAAGAATTTTTCGCTATTTACGATTTCATATTCTTGTTACTAGATGTTCTATAGGAATAAGAAGAAATCGCAACTCCTTTGCGCTACACATAAAAATTGATTTCGAAGGTCCTTTTTTTTTTCAGAATCCTCCATTTTAGTTCTTCCCCCCATGCAATAGAGAGGGAATGGGAAAAAAGGGGTTACTTTTATTTTCATTTTTCCCTTAAAAGATAGACTTTGAAATAGGAGTCTTGGAATAATGCTGAATTCAAAGGTTTATTTCTATAAGTATAAGATAAGAAAAACAAATCGAATCAAATTCATGGATTTACAACGACCTCGGTTGTGACTCCATAGATAAAAATGGAAAATTTCTCTCTTCGAGACCATTGAAAAAGGGCATTGAACGAGAAAGAAATCGTCCACAGATATAAAACTATCATATGCCTTGGAAAGTGATATGAGGTGCTCGGAAATGGTTGAAGTAATTGAATAGGAGGATCACTATGACTATAGCCCTTGGTAGAGTTCCTAAAGAAGAAAATGATCTATTTGATACTATGGATGACTGGTTACGAAGGGACCGTTTCGTTTTTGTAGGATGGTCTGGCCTATTGCTCTTTCCTTGTGCTTATTTCGCTTTAGGGGGTTGGTTTACAGGGACAACTTTTGTAACTTCTTGGTATACCCATGGATTGGCAAGTTCCTATTTGGAAGGTTGTAATTTCTTAACCGCAGCAGTTTCTACCCCTGCCAATAGTTTAGCACACTCTTTGTTGCTACTATGGGGGCCAGAAGCACAAGGAGATTTTACTCGTTGGTGTCAATTAGGCGGTCTATGGACTTTTGTAGCTCTCCACGGGGCTTTTGCACTAATAGGTTTCATGTTACGCCAATTTGAACTTGCTCGGTCTGTTCAATTGCGGCCTTATAATGCAATCTCATTCTCTGGTCCAATTGCTGTTTTTGTTTCGGTATTCCTTATTTATCCACTGGGGCAATCTGGTTGGTTCTTTGCGCCGAGTTTTGGCGTAGCAGCGATATTTCGATTCATCCTTTTCTTCCAAGGATTTCATAATTGGACGTTGAACCCATTTCATATGATGGGAGTTGCCGGAGTATTAGGCGCGGCTCTGCTATGCGCTATTCATGGAGCAACCGTAGAAAACACTCTATTTGAGGACGGTGATGGTGCAAATACCTTCCGTGCTTTTAACCCAACTCAAGCTGAAGAAACTTATTCAATGGTCACTGCTAACCGCTTTTGGTCCCAAATCTTTGGTGTTGCTTTTTCCAATAAACGTTGGTTACATTTCTTTATGCTATTTGTACCCGTCACCGGTTTATGGATGAGTGCTATTGGCGTAGTTGGCTTGGCTCTGAACTTACGTGCCTATGACTTTGTTTCCCAGGAAATCCGTGCAGCGGAAGATCCTGAATTCGAGACTTTCTACACCAAAAATATTCTTTTAAACGAGGGTATTCGTGCGTGGATGGCAGCTCAGGATCAGCCTCATGAAAATCTTATATTCCCTGAGGAGGTTCTACCACGTGGAAACGCTCTTTAATGGAACTTTCGTTTTAGCTGGTCGTGACCAAGAAACCACCGGCTTTGCTTGGTGGGCTGGGAATGCCAGACTTATCAATTTGTCCGGTAAACTACTTGGAGCTCACGTAGCCCATGCCGGATTAATCGTATTCTGGGCCGGAGCAATGAACCTATTTGAAGTGGCCCATTTCGTACCAGAAAAGCCCATGTATGAACAAGGGTTGATTTTACTTCCACACTTAGCTACTCTAGGTTGGGGAGTAGGGCCAGGGGGGGAAGTTCTAGATACTTTTCCATACTTTGTATCTGGCGTACTTCACCTAATTTCCTCCGCAGTCTTAGGCTTCGGTGGCATTTATCACGCGCTTCTGGGACCCGAGACTCTTGAAGAATCTTTTCCATTCTTTGGTTATGTCTGGAAAGATAGAAATAAAATGACTACAATTTTGGGTATTCACTTAATTTTGTTAGGTCTAGGTGCTTTTCTTCTAGTACTCAAGGCTCTTTATTTTGGCGGTGTATATGATACCTGGGCCCCTGGGGGGGGAGATGTAAGAAAAATTACCAATTTGACCCTTAGTCCCAGTGTTATATTTGGTTATTTACTAAAATCTCCTTTTGGGGGAGAAGGGTGGATTGTTAGTGTAGATGATTTAGAAGATATAATTGGTGGACATGTATGGTTGGGTTTTATTTGTGTATTTGGGGGAATTTGGCATATTTTAACCAAACCCTTCGCATGGGCTCGCCGTGCATTTGTATGGTCTGGAGAAGCTTACTTGTCTTATAGTTTAGCTGCTTTATCTGTCTTTGGTTTTATCGCTTGTTGTTTTGTATGGTTCAATAATACAGCTTATCCGAGTGAGTTTTATGGACCCACCGGGCCAGAAGCTTCTCAAGCTCAAGCATTTACTTTTCTAGTTAGAGACCAGCGTCTTGGAGCTAATGTGGGATCCGCTCAAGGACCCACAGGTTTAGGGAAATATCTAATGCGTTCCCCAACTGGGGAGGTTATCTTTGGAGGGGAAACTATGCGTTTTTGGGACCTTCGTGCTCCATGGTTAGAACCTCTAAGGGGCCCCAACGGTTTGGACTTGAGTAGGTTGAAAAAAGACATACAACCTTGGCAAGAACGGCGCTCAGCAGAATATATGACCCACGCTCCTTTAGGCTCTTTAAATTCCGTGGGTGGCGTAGCGACCGAGATCAATGCAGTTAATTATGTCTCTCCTAGAAGTTGGTTATCAACTTCTCATTTTGTTCTAGGATTCTTCTTTTTTGTGGGCCATTTATGGCATGCAGGAAGAGCCCGAGCTGCTGCAGCAGGTTTTGAAAAGGGAATCGATCGTGATTTGGAACCTGTTCTTTACATGAACCCTCTTAACTAAGATTTTCTTATTTATACCTGTTCTACTTTTTTTCTGTTCTGGCTCGGTTATTCTATCTAGCCGAGCCATTCATTCCTTTTTATGAAAGAAAGATAAGGGACAGAATAAAAAAAAATGAAAGAAACAAACGTATTCAATAAGCAAAAGGAGAGAGAGGGATTCGAACCCTCGATAGTTCCTAGAACTATACCGGTTTTCAAGACCGGAGCTATCAACCACTCAGCCATCTCTCCACCGCCTAATCCTTATTTTACTCCTACAAATAGAACATAGCCATATAAAAAATAAAAATATTTATTAACCTCTAGAAAGATATCAGATACAAGTTCCTTTTCGATATATCTCTGTATACTGTATACACGGATACAGGATCCGCTATACCCGCTTGTGAAATAAAGACTAAATAACCTCCTCTCACCCCCATATCCAAATAAAAAAGAGGTTAAGTAATAAATTTTAATTAAAGAGAAGAATCAATGGATTCATGATTAAACCCCTCCTACTTCTTGTATTTTTTTACAATTTTGGTTAAGTGAGGGATCAAATATGTAGTCAACTTTATTTGATGGTAGCTTGGAGGATTAGAAATATGACTATTGCTTTCCAATTAGCTGTTTTTGCATTAATTGCGACTTCCTCAGTCTTAGTAATTAGTGTACCCCTTGTATTTGCTTCTCCTGATGGTTGGTCAAATAATAAAAATGTTGTATTTTCCGGTACATCATTATGGATTGGACTAGTCTTTCTCGTAGCTATTCTGAATTCTCTCATTTCTTAAATTAAATTTGGTTAATATTTAGTAACCCCATAAAAAAGAAATAATAAAGGCCATTTAAAAAATTCGAATAGTGAGACGTATTAAAACGCAATTTGCGTTCCGAATTGCTAGCTCTTCTCTTTCAGTATTATGAAATTCCCATTAGAATATTCATTGACAGATAATAAAAAAAGGAAAACTCTAATATCTAATATAATAGAATAGAAAATGAAATGAAACGGTCGACCCAGACATAGACGGTCGACCCAAGCGGATATACGCTATAAAATATATACCGTAGCGAGCGTAGTTCAATGGTAAAACATCTCCTTGCCAAGGAGAAGATACGGGTTCGATTCCCGCCGCTCGCCCGCTTAATTTATCAAAGTACTATGATAAAAAGTTTAGTCTAGTTAATTGTTTAACTACTTATATTAAATTAAGTATTAATTAAGTATTAGTCTAGTGCCGTATCCCTTACTATATTTACCCTTCCTTTGCATCCCCCTCAAAAAAAGAGGGCGCTCCGGAGGCAGAAATAGAACTAGCCAACAGAGCCCCAAAATTGGGTATTAACTGAGACAAACAACGGGCAAACTGTTTTTAAAAGGAAGGGAGAGGTAGACTGTCCCTTTCATTTCATTTTTATTTTCTGCAAGGTAGGGAGAAGCCTTGCGCCTTCTTTTTGTGAAGGCAAGTGGCTTCGCAAATTGCTCAATTTTGCCCTCTAGGGCCCGGAACTAATGAATAAAAAAGGGTTGGATACGCCCCTCTACCATATCTAGAGAAATAGAATACTCCTTTTATAGAGACTGCTAAGTGCGGAGACGGGAATCGAACCCGTGACCTCAAGGTTATGAGCCTCGTGAGCTACCAAACTGCTCTACTCCGCTCTGTAGTACCAGAAACTGGTGGACAAAAAAGGCTTGAATACAAGCCTTTAACATGTCTAGACAAATAGAATACTCCTTTTATACAGAATGGAGCGGGTAGCGGGAATCGAACCCGCATCGTTAGCTTGGAAGGCTAGGGGTTATAGTCGACGTTGGTTGATTATTTTTAACGTCTCTAATTCAAAACCGAACATGAAATTTTGATTTCATTCGGCTCCTTTATGGATATTCTCACCACTTAACATCTATGTCAGCTTTTCTATTTGAATGGAACCAAAGCTCTCTGCTTTCTAGATGATCCTTATAGAGTAGGAGATAGAAATTCTATCTAAATCCATCTAATCTACTTACTTCGTTCCCTAATTTCATTCAAGAGATCCTGAGGAAAAGAATTGGGTTTCCACCGAGCTGAAACAATATGCGGATGGTTCTAGTAAACCAAAACTATCGTTTTTTAGCTATTTGGCTTCCTTATCCTTTAACAAAAGAAGATTTAGTTACGATTGGAAATCAACTTTTTTGTATCTTCATCCATAGATCCTTTACTCATATTTTCAAAATTGGAATACTTAAATCCAATGCAAAATTATGCTTCGCGACTCTGTACTCATATCATAATCCAATTTTTATTTTGGATGCAATTTAAATTAGTTTTTGGGTACAAATCGCCAGAATGTATATTCTTCCTCAATATGCTATTGAGAGGAAAAGGATTTAATCCTTTATAAGAACTAAAGTTTTCATCGGAATATAAAAAAAAACTTAAGGATGCCTTAAGTATATCATTTCAAATTCAGTTATTAATAGAACGAATCACACTTTTACCACTAAACTATACCCGCTACATTGTATATTATGGTATAAATGGTACCCTTTGTCAAGGATAGCCATTTGACAAGGAGGCTAATTCCCCCTTATTGAATCAGATGGAGAAGGTTCATGACACTGAGCCATTGGTACTTCTACTTCGATCGCGCGCCTTTACTTTAGGATTTAGATAGCCCCTCTCCCTCTGGTCTGTAAAATAAATCTCTTCTTACCCTGCTAATAGCGCCTGAACCAAATGTATTTATTTTGATTAGGATCCTATCCTATTCTACGGTTACGACTACAATAATCATTATTTACTTTGCGAGGACGTAAGTGTGCCAGACTGCTAAATTGTTTTATTATTCCTACAATATAAACTAGGGGATATAGGGGGTAACACTGTCCCTATAAATTCCTTTTTTCCTTTTCTTTTTTGTCCAGAATTGAACAAAAAAGAAATTATAGAAGATGTTTTCTTCCCCCATTAAGTCCGAGCCATAGAGTAAGAGTGAGATGAGTTTTCCAAATTCATCATAGACTTTCCCTATGGCTTGATAGAAGTAAGAAGCAAAGAGTTGTAACTTAAAGAGTCGTAACTTAAAGAAAAAAACGGACAGGGCTGACAGATTTACCTGATGTAAAGAAGATCCTAAAAGTCTATGATTAGTCGACTCTCTCCATTTAACACTTTCCTCTCTCTCCTTTTTTCCACTGACTCAATGCTAGTTTATTAGATTCTTGTTTAAAAGAATCAAAAAAGTTCAATAGAACTAAGAACACATAAAAAATAGCATAGAGGATCAAGGCCATTACCAAAAGTTCCTCCCAAGGATCCTATCCTATTGGGTATCTGTTCCCTGCCTTTTCCCGCTAGGATTGGAAATCTTATATTTTCCATATACCATTGAATCCTTGGGGTTCCAGAATCCGCCTATTTTACTAGCCTTCGGAAACGGAAAACCATGAACCAAGAAGAGTTGGGTATGTTTTTTTTTCTTAATTTTATTTTGAGCTCTCAAGATATCAATACATATACAATCTATACATAATGTCTCTCTCTATATCTCTATATATTATATATATATAATATGTACATTATGCAGTAGACCCATAATGGGAAATCAAAGTGGCAAATTTTTGAATTAAATAAAAAGCCCTTTTAACTCAGTGGTAGAGTAATGCCATGGTAAGGCATAAGTCATCGGTTCAAATCCGATAAAGGGCTTTTTAAATTAGTGGTAGAGTAATCTCGTGCTAAGACGTAAGTCATTGGTTCGAATCTGATAGAGTACTTTTCTACTAAATTGATTCGCTTTTTTCTTTGTTTTTGAAGCTTTCTCTTTAGAGAATTTTATGACTTAGTGCGGGATGAATGCATTTTTGGTCTGAACACTAAATGAAGCACGGAATGGAAATAAAAAAAAAATTGGACTCTTTTTCATCTTATCTTAGATCAATAAAATAACTACCTGTACTGAACTAATCTAGAATCCCTTTTAGTAATCCATTCTTATTCTATACATTTAAAATGAATTTCCCTAAAAGGTAGAGGATGATCCATGAATTAATCTAACCATCAACTAAAAAAATCCTAGATGAAAACATAGCAGAAAAGTTAGAAAAACTCTTTGCTTTGGATCTAGTTATACTTTTCGAGTATATTGACAATTCAAAAAAACTGCTCATACTATGATTATAGTATAATCACGAGCGGTTGTATATGGCCCTATCGTCTAGTGATGCCCCTATCGTCTAGTGGTTCAGGACATCTCTCTTTCAAGGAGGCAGCGGGGATTCGACTTCCCCTGGGGGTAGGGAGTATTATGAAAGGAGGTTAATCATAGATTAGCAAAAACCCTAGAATAAATTCTTCCTGGGTCGATGCCCGAGTGGTTAATGGGGACGGACTGTAAATTCGTTGACAATGTCTACGCTGGTTCAAATCCAGCTCGGCCCAAAAATCTAGGGCTTCGTGAATATGAACTAAATCCTTTTGTTTTTCTCCCATAAAATAAAATGTCTGATCTATAGAAATAAAAGAGAAATAAAAAAGGGGATTTTTTTTTCTAATCCATATCTCTCTCATTCCTTTCTTACAAACAAAAGAGTTTTTCTTGTTGAAGGGTGGATTATTATCCATTTTTAGTGATAAAAAATCACGACATACTAGTTATGTCACTCTCACTATACCCACGTATAATATAATATTAATATGTGGGTATGTAGTATATGATTCGTCTATTTCTTAGAGTACGACAGACGAATCGAATCTTCTTATGGTTCTATTTAAGAATGGGTATGCCATACACCCCGCGGGGATTGTAGTTCAATTGGTCAGAGCACCGCCCTGTCAAGGCGGAAGCTGCGGGTTCGAGCCCCGTCAGTCCCGAACTAGGGTTCAATGAATGGAGAAATTCATATTTCCTTTTTCCATGAAAAAAAAGGGGCAGGGAGCAAGATCAAATACCCATAGGGCACCCTTACTTCACTTTTTTATTTTGCATCTCTCATTAAAGAGGGAGGGAAGGAGTATAGGAATTTTTTTCACTACTCCCGATCGATAAAGATAAAGAAAGACACAC
Organism: Hordeum vulgare subsp. vulgare; assembly: GCF_904849725.1. Lineage (NCBI taxonomy): Eukaryota > Viridiplantae > Streptophyta > Magnoliopsida > Poales > Poaceae > Hordeum > Hordeum vulgare. The sequence goes on along the minus strand of NW_025422641.1, from coordinate 45,072 downwards.
ATACGATATGTGGATTAGTAGAATTTTAGGATATTACTCTATCTTTCTTTATGATGATACCATCCTCATCTTAATTTCCTATTCCACTGTTATGGAATAGAGTACCGGTATTTTACCGGAATCCATACATAAATTGTATTCCCTTTTTATTTCAGACCTCTTTTCCCCATCTCACTTCTACTGCTTATTTGGATGTCTATGTGACCCATAGAAAGTTGCTCATATAATACATACATAATTGTATGTATAACTATAAGAAAAAGGAAGAGAAATTGTATAAGATTAAGAAAGCTCGTGGGTTAGAGATATAGAAAAGAAAAAGTAGAAAAAAAAGGATTAAAAAAGAGGGAATTCCTAATCCAATCAAAAAACCCATTTTGGTCTTAGTATGGATATAGGATCTTCCTATGTTATACTATATAACTCTCATCCATGAATTGATTTGATAGATCCGATATTCATAATATTGAATTGATTCAGTATTATCAGAATGCAAGCCCTACCCTTGAATTTACAAGATACCCCTTTTTCCTCTCCATGGGATTACATCCCGAGTTATTGTGAAAATAAAAAATAAAGAGGTTATGGAAGTCAATATTCTCGCATTTATTGCTACTGCACTGTTCATTCTAATTCCTACTTCTTTTTTACTTATTATTTATGTAAAAACAGTCAGCCAAAATAATTAAGTGGAATTCCAATTAATCATTGAAGAAATGAAAAAGGGATTAAATAAAAAAAATCCAAGTCTTAAATGAAAGGATCTGGTTGGAATCTTAAAGTGTGGTAGAAAGAACTACATATAGTTTTTTCTACGACACTTTAGAGTCTTTCTATTATATTATCTTTGAATCTACATAGAATAGATTAGTAGATTGAAATAGTTAAGTAGTCTAATTCAATTTCTTTTTTCATTGCATCCACTTAATTTCAATCAGGTCAAAATAAAAAAATCGAAGACAATTCTTGACCAAAGAATCCATGGAAGGAAAGAAAAATAATATAAGAATAGACTATAGTAAAAAGTAAAAGGAAAAAACCAGCGAATCTTTCATGCTTAAATATCCCGCGAGATGCTTCAAAAGAGAATAAAAATTATTCTAAGAATAAAGAAAGAGTATAAAACAAATGGAAAATGTGTGATATGCCGTGAATAGTTCCGTGGAAGAAAGTCTAATTTTCTTATGTATAGAACTTTTTTTAACCATTAGTCATTTCTAGTAGAAATTCTTAATTGGTATAATGGCTCTTTCTTACAATACAAGAGTTTCTTACAGGAGTGAAACAAAACTAAAGAAAAAGATTAAAGAATAACGTTTGACAAAATAATTAATGCAAAACGATCAATTAAAAAAAGAATTGATACAACAATTTGATTACTTAATCAATTAGTAGTATCGTATCCCTAGAGTCCACTCCTTCCCCATACTACTAGTGAAAGAGAAAATGTAAAGACTACCATTAAAGCAGCCCAAGCGAGACTTACTATATCCATCTAAATTATGTCTCCTATTTCTATGAAGGGATTATTCTACTATTGATCAATAATCATAGTGGAATCAAGGGTACAGAGTCAAAAAGGGCTTCTGCCCTAAGGCCATGGATCAATCAGTTCAAGGAATTTACTCCTAACAAATTCTTATAGGAATTCTTGTAGAATTAGAGAGCATTAAAAATACGATACTATAAAGCCCTTTTTTCCTTACCTTAAAAAAGAAAGAGTACGGGAATGATGTCCTGAATAGAAGAAGCGGGAATAGGAAGATTTTTTATTCCTTTTGTTACTCTAGTGTATGTAGGTCACATAAGATGTACGATAAAAAAATGTATGATAATTAGGAAGTCTTGATATTCTTTCGTGGAGTCCCTTCTGGAATCTTAGATTGAAAAAGAGAAGAATGCCCCTTAGGGACCTTTCTTTGGATACCAAGATTTCTGACATCTTATCCTCGTATTTAAAAATTCTCAAATCGAATCAATTAAGAACCAATTCAAATTCATATAATAAAAGAATAAGGAAACACTACCTCACCCCTATTGATAACCATTTTGGCCACTACCGCCAAAACAAACCCTAACCCTAGTTTAAGGATAGAACTATGGTATGGTTTCTCTAAACCCAGTATCGGCAGGCTTAGTTACTCTCTTGCCCGAACTTATGCGAAGTAAAAATTGATTGAATTCGATCAGTACTAGAAAACCTAAGTATTTTATTGATCAGGCGGCACCCAGATTTGAACTGGGGATAAAGGATTTGCAGTCCCCTGCCTTACCGCTTGGCCATGCCGCCAAAAAATCCGATCGAAAATCTAGAAAACAGCAAGTATTCATCCACGTTTTCTTACGAAAAGCCCCTTTCTTTTATTTTGAATATAATTAAACTTACTTTTTTCCAATCTTTTTCAAAAAAGATACTCCTGCTTTTTTTGATCCAGTTTCGATTATTCTCCTCGATAGATTCTATCTTAAAACATACATTGCTAACACAATAAAACTTCCCATTTCTTTCTATTGAGATGAAAAAGAAGAAAAGTGGATTTCTAGTCACAGGCTGCAAAATTCAGAACAAATTGGAACCATTAACTAGAATTCTCTTTCTTTTTTGAATTGCAGTAGTGAACTACTCTTAAATCGGTATTATCTCCCCCCCTTCAATTTCAATGGCATAATAAAATATTATGGCTTTATGCTTAATCCGTGTATAGGTGAACTTTAGGTCCGAGCAGCATTATTATCCAAAGATCCCCTTTATGTACATATCTCTATGGGGAATCGTGCTTTAATTTTTCAAAGTATTAAATTAAATATCTTGAATAAAAAAAGGAAATTTGCTCTGATATTAGAGTATAACCTGACTATCTTGGCCTACCCAAGTGAAATTACGATAAAAGAAAAGCATGGATATGGGGAGAGGTGGATAATTAGATTGGCATGTACTTAAAAAAGGGACTTACTTTATTTTAGAATTCCACAATGAAATACTTAATTTTCTAGCAATTATACTACTCCGATCCGAAATAAAAAAGAACCCTCAAATTATTTTTAGAAATTAAAGTAAGCACGCTATTCTAAATCGAAGTAAAGTAAAACTTTCTAGTGTATTATATTACGGCTTTATTACATTCATAGAAAGGGGATAAAATGAGAAATCTTTGCCATTCAATCTGATTAGAATATTATAAAGTATAAGTGGCATAATTTTTTTTGTAGGAATATTTTAGCAATTCATTTTCATTTCATTTGTACCCCTGGTAAACTAGAATTTTCGTCGAAATGGTCTCTATTCATATGTATGAAATACATATATGAAATACGTATGTGGAGTTCCCTAGAATTTCATGTGATTCAGTAAACAGAATATAGATTCCATGATTGCTAGATCAATCCGTAGGGATTGATGAAGAGTGAGCTGATAATGGAATTTTTCTTTGATAAACAGGAAACTTAAGATTAAGATGCTCCGGAATGGAAACGAGGGAATGTCCACAATACCCGGATTTAGTCAGATCCAATTCGAGGGATTTTTTAGGTTCATTAATCAAGCCTTGGCAGAAGAACTTGACAAGTTTCCAACAATTAAAGATCCAGATCACGAAATTGCATTTCAATTATTTGCGAAAGGATATCAATTGCTAGAACCCTCGATAAAAGAAAGAGATGCTGTGTATGAATCACTCACCTATTCTTCCGAATTATATGTATCTGCGAGATTAATTTTTGGTTTCGATGTGCAAAAGCAAACCATTTCTATCGGAAACATTCCTATAATGAATTCCTTAGGAACCTTTATTATAAATGGAATATACCGAATTGTGATCAATCAAATATTGCTAAGTCCTGGTATTTACTACCGCTCGGAATTAGATCATAAGGGAATTTCTATCTACACCGGGACTATAATATCAGATTGGGGAGGGAGATCGGAATTAGCAATTGATAAAAAAGAAAGGATATGGGCTCGCGTGAGTAGAAAACAAAAGATATCTATTCTAGTTCTATCATCAGCTATGGGTTCGAATCTAAGAGAAATTCTAGATAATGTTTCCTACCCTGAAATTTTCTTGTCTTTCCCGAATGCTAAGGAGAAGAAGAGGATTGAGTCAAAAGAAAAAGCTATTTTGGAGTTTTATCAACAATTTGCTTGTGTAGGTGGGGACCTGGTATTTTCGGAGTCCTTATGCGAGGAATTACAAAAGAAATTTTTTCAACAAAAATGTGAATTAGGAAGGATTGGTCGACGAAATATGAATCGGAGACTTAATCTTGATATACCTCAGAACAATACATTCTTGTTACCACGAGATGTATTGGCCGCTACGGATCATTTGATTGGAATGAAATTTGGAACGGGTATACTTGACGATGACGATATGAATCACTTGAAAAATAAACGTATTCGTTCGGTTGCGGATCTGTTACAAGATCAATTCGGATTGGCTCTTGGTCGTTTACAACATGCAGTTCAAAAAACTATTCGTAGAGTATTCATACGTCAATCGAAACCGACTCCCCAAACTTTGGTAACTCCAACTTCAACTTCAATTTTATTAATAACTACTTATGAGACCTTTTTTGGCACATACCCATTATCTCAAGTTTTTGATCAAACGAATCCATTGACACAAACTGTTCATGGGCGAAAAGTGAGTTGTTTAGGTCCTGGAGGGTTGACGGGGAGAACCGCAAGTTTTCGGAGCCGAGATATTCATCCGAGTCACTATGGGCGTATTTGTCCAATTGACACGTCTGAAGGAATCAATGTTGGACTTACTGGATCCTTAGCAATTCATGCGAGAATTGATCACTTGTGGGGATCTATAGAGAGTCCGTTTTATGAAATATCTGCTGAGAAAGCAAAAGAAAAAAAAGAGAGACAGGTGGTTTATCTATCACCAAATAGAGATGAGTATTATATGATAGCAGCAGGAAATTCTTTGTCCTTGAATCAAGGTATTCAGGAAGAACAGGTTGTTCCAGCTAGATACCGCCAAGAATTCTTGACTATTGCATGGGAACAGATTCATGTTAGAAGTATTTTTCCTTTCCAATATTTTTCTATTGGGGGTTCTCTCATTCCTTTTATTGAGCACAATGATGCGAATCGGGCTTTAATGAGTTCTAATATGCAGCGCCAAGCAGTTCCACTTTCTCGGTCCGAGAAATGCATTGTTGGAACTGGATTGGAACGCCAAACAGCTCTAGATTCGAGGGTTTCCGTTATAGCCGAACGCGAGGGAAAGATCATTTCTACTGATAGTCATAAGATACTTTTATCAAGTAGTGGGAAGACTATAAGTATTCCTTTAGTTAACCACCGTCGCTCTAACAAAAATACTTGTATGCACCAAAAACCTCGGGTTCCACGGGGTAAATCCATTAAAAAAGGACAAATTTTAGCAGAAGGAGCTGCTACAGTTGGGGGGGAACTTGCTTTAGGAAAAAACGTATTAGTAGCTTATATGCCATGGGAAGGTTACAATTTTGAAGACGCAGTACTAATTAGCGAACGTTTGGTATATGAGGATATTTATACCTCTTTTCACATCCGGAAATATGAAATTCAGACGGATACGACAAGCCAGGGCTCCGCTGAAAAAATCACTAAAGAAATACCACATCTAGAAGAACATTTACTCCGCAATTTGGACAAAAATGGAGTTGTTAGGTTGGGATCCTGGGTAGAAACTGGTGATATTTTAGTAGGTAAATTAACGCCTCAGATAGCGAGCGAATCATCATATATCGCAGAAGCTGGATTATTACGGGCCATATTCGGCCTTGAGGTTTCCACTTCAAAAGAAACTTCTCTGAAATTACCTATAGGTGGAAGAGGGCGCGTTATCGATGTGAAATGGATCCAAAGGGACCCCCTCGACATAATGGTTCGTGTATATATTTTACAGAAACGTGAAATCAAAGTTGGGGATAAAGTAGCCGGAAGACATGGGAATAAAGGGATCATTTCCAAAATTTTGCCTAGGCAAGATATGCCCTATTTGCAAGATGGAACACCCGTTGATATGGTCTTCAATCCCTTAGGAGTACCCTCCCGAATGAATGTGGGACAAATATTTGAAAGCTCGCTCGGATTAGCGGGGGATCTGCTAAAGAAACATTATAGAATAGCACCCTTTGATGAGAGATATGAGCAAGAGGCTTCAAGAAAACTTGTGTTTTCAGAATTATATGAAGCCAGTAAAGAAACAAAAAATCCATGGGTATTTGAACCCGAGTACCCGGGAAAAAGCAGAATATTTGATGGAAGAACAGGCGACCCCTTTGAGCAACCTGTTCTAATAGGGAAGTCCTATATCTTAAAATTAATTCATCAAGTTGATGAGAAAATTCATGGGCGTTCTACTGGGCCCTACTCACTTGTTACACAACAACCGGTTAGAGGAAGAGCCAAGCAAGGGGGACAACGAGTAGGAGAAATGGAAGTTTGGGCTTTAGAAGGATTTGGTGTTGCTCATATTTTACAAGAGATACTTACTTATAAATCTGACCATCTTATAGCTCGCCAAGAAATACTTAATGCTACGATCTGGGGAAAAAGAATACCTAATCATGAGGATCCTCCAGAATCTTTTCGAGTGCTCGTTCGAGAACTACGATCTTTGGCTCTAGAACTGAATCATTTCCTTGTATCTGAAAAGAACTTCCAGGTTAATAGGGAGGAAGTTTGATCGGAATAAATATAAATTCTTTTCTTATTTCTATTTTATGATTGACCAATATAAACATCAACAACTTCAAATTGGACTCGTTTCCCCTCAACAAATAAAGGCTTGGGCTAACAAAAACCTACCTAATGGAGAAGCCGTTGGCGAAGTCACAAGGCCCTCTACTTTTCATTATAAAACCGATAAACCAGAAAAAGATGGATTGTTTTGCGAAAGAATCTTTGGACCCATAAAAAGCGGGATTTGCGGTTGTGGCAATTCTCGAGCGAGCGGAGCTGAAAACGAAGACGAAAGATTTTGCCAAAAATGCGGGGTAGAATTTGTGGATTCTCGGATACGAAGATATCAAATGGGATACATCAAACTCGCATGTCCCGTGACTCATGTGTGGTATTTGAAAGGTCTTCCTAGTTATATCGCGAATCTTTTAGATAAACCTCTTAAGAAGTTGGAGGGCCTAGTATACGGCGATTTCTCTTTTGCTAGGCCCAGCACTAAAAAACCCACTTTTTTACGATTACGAGGTTTATTCGAAGAGGAAATTGCATCCTGTAACCACAGCATTTCTCCCTTTTTTTCTACCCCAGGCTTTGCAACATTTCGAAATCGGGAAATTGCGACAGGAGCAGGTGCTATTAGAGAACAATTAGCAGATTTGGATTTGCGAATTATTATAGAGAATTCTTTGGTCGAATGGAAGGAATTAGAAGACGAGGGGTATAGTGGAGATGAGTGGGAAGATAGAAAAAGACGAATAAGAAAAGTTTTTTTGATTAGACGCATGCAATTGGCGAAACATTTTATTCAAACAAATGTAGAACCAGAATGGATGGTTTTGTGCTTATTACCGGTTCTTCCTCCCGAATTGAGACCTATTGTTTATAGGTCTGGAGATAAAGTAGTGACTTCAGACATTAATGAACTTTATAAGAGAGTTATCCGTCGGAACAACAATCTTGCCTATCTATTAAAAAGAAGTGAATTAGCGCCAGCAGATTTAGTAATGTGCCAGGAAAAATTGGTACAAGAAGCCGTGGATACACTTCTTGATAGTGGGTCCCGCGGGCAACCGACGAGGGATGGTCACAATAAAGTATACAAATCACTTTCAGATGTAATTGAAGGTAAAGAGGGAAGGTTTCGCGAGACTCTGCTTGGGAAACGGGTCGATTACTCGGGGCGTTCTGTCATTGTTGTGGGTCCTTCGCTTTCATTACATCAATGTGGATTACCTCTAGAGATAGCAATAAAGCTTTTTCAGCTATTTGTAATTCGCGATTTAATCACGAAACGCGCCACTTCTAATGTCAGGATTGCTAAAAGGAAAATTTGGGAAAAGGAACCCATTGTATGGGAAATACTTCAAGAAGTTATGCGGGGACATCCTGTACTGTTAAATAGAGCACCTACTCTGCATAGATTAGGCATACAGGCCTTTCAACCCACTTTAGTAGAGGGGCGTACTATTTCTTTACACCCATTAGTGTGTAAGGGTTTCAATGCAGACTTTGATGGAGATCAAATGGCTGTTCATCTACCTTTATCCTTGGAAGCTCAGGCGGAAGCCCGTTTACTTATGTTTTCTCATATGAATCTCTTATCTCCTGCTATTGGGGATCCTATTTGCGTACCAACCCAAGACATGCTTATCGGGCTTTATGTATTAACAATTGGAAAGCGTCGAGGTATTTGTGCAAATAGATATAATAGTTTCAGAAACTATCCAAATTTAAAAGTCAATTACAATAATAATAATTCTAAGTATAGGAAAGATAAAGAACCCCATTTTTCTAGTTCTTATGATGCACTGGGAGCTTATAGACAAAAACTAATCAGTTTAGATAGTCCCTTGTGGCTACGATGGAACCTGGATCAACGCGTCATTGGGTCAAGAGAAGTTCCGATTGAAATTCAATATGAATCTTTGGGGACTTATCATGAGATTTATGCTCACTATCTAATAATGGGAAATAGAAAAAAAGAAATTCGTTCGATATACATTCGAACCACTCTTGGTCATATTTCTTTTTATAGAGAAATAGAGGAAGCCGTACAAGGATTTAGTCAGGCCTATTCATACACTACCTAAACAAGAAAGTTAGATTCGGCGATGCCCCTCCCCTTTGCTTTCGGGGGGCATTCCGATTTCCCTAGTATCATCATTATTTGCCACGCGAATCCAGATTGAGATTGAGGCAATTAAGTTAATTAAATTTTCGAATCACTGACTCAGGCCCATTGTCGAATCCTACTCAGCAATTGTCGAATCCTACTCAGCCGAAAAGGGGGTACTTATGTATGGCGGAACGGGCCAATCTGGTCTTTCATAATAAAGAGATAGACGGAACTGGTATGAAACGACTTATTAGCAGATTAATAGATCATTTTGGAATGGGATATACATCCCATATACTGGATCAACTAAAGACTCTGGGCTTCTATCAAGCCACTACTACATCGATTTCGTTAGGAATCGAGGATCTTTTAACAATACCCTCTAAGGGATGGTTAGTCCAAGACGCGGAACAACAGAGTTTTCTTTTGGAGAAACACTATTATTATGGGGCTGTACACGCGGTAGAAAAATTACGCCAATCTGTTGAGATATGGTATGCGACAAGTGAATATTTGAAACAAGAAATGAATTCAAATTTTCGGATAACGGATCCTTCTAATCCAGTCTATCTAATGTCTTTTTCAGGAGCCAGAGGAAATGCATCTCAAGTACACCAATTAGTAGGTATGAGAGGATTAATGTCGGACCCTCAAGGACAAATGATTGATTTACCTATTCAAAGCAATTTACGCGAGGGACTTTCTTTGACAGAATATATAATTTCCTGCTATGGAGCCCGCAAAGGGGTTGTAGATACTGCTGTACGAACAGCAGATGCTGGATATCTTACACGTAGACTTGTTGAAGTAGTTCAACATATTATTGTGCGTAGAAGAGATTGTGGTACTATCCGAGGTATTTCTGTAAGTCCTCAAAATGGGATGACGGAAAAACTTTTTGTCCAAACACTAATTGGTCGTGTATTAGCAGACGATATATATATCGGTTCACGATGCATTGCCGCGCGAAATCAAGATATTGGAATTGGATTAGTCAATCGATTCATAACTGCCTTTCGAGCACAACCATTTCGAGCACAACCAATATATATTAGAACCCCCTTTACTTGCCGAAGCACTTCTTGGATCTGTCAATTATGCTATGGCCGGAGTCCTACTCATAGTGATCTGGTGGAATTGGGAGAAGCCGTAGGTATTATTGCGGGTCAATCAATTGGGGAGCCAGGGACTCAACTAACATTAAGAACTTTTCATACTGGCGGAGTATTCACAGGGGGTACTGCCGACCTTGTACGATCCCCTTCGAATGGAAAAATCCAATTCAATGAGAATTTGGTTCACCCCACACGTACCCGTCATGGACAGCCTGCTTTTCTATGTTATATAGACTTGCATGTAACTATTCAGAGTCAAGATATTCTATATAGTGTGAATATTCCCTCAAAAAGCTTGATTCTAGTGCAAAATGATCAATATGTAAAATCTGAACAAGTAATTGCGGAGATTCGTGCCGGAACGTCCACTTTACATTTTAAAGAAAGGGTACAAAAGCATATTTATTCTGAATCAGACGGCGAAATGCACTGGAGTACTGATGTTTACCATGCGCCCGAATATCAATATGGTAATCTTCGTCGATTACCAAAAACAAGCCATTTATGGATATTATCCGTAAGTATGTGCAGATCCAGTATAGCGTCTTTTTCACTCCACAAGGATCAAGATCAAATGAATACTTATGGTAAAAAAGATAGGGAAATTCTTGATTATTCAACGTCGGATCGAATCATGTCCAATGGCCATTGGAATTTGATCTATCCTTCTATTTTTCAAGATAATTCAGATTTGTTGGCGAAAAAGCGAAGAAATAGGTTCGTCATTCCATTACAATATCATCAAGAACAAGAGAAAGAACTAATATCCTGTTTTGGGATTTCGATTGAAATCCCCTTTATGGGTGTTTTACGTAGAAATACTATTTTTGCTTATTTTGACGATCCCCGATACAGAAAAGATAAAAAGGGTTCAGGAATTGTTAAATTTAGATATAGGACCCTAGAAGAAGAATATAGGACTCGAGCGGAAGACTCAGAAGAGGAATATGAGACCCTAGAACACGAATACAGGACCCGAGAGGACGAATATGAAACCCTAGAAGAATCTAAATATGGAATCCTAGAAGACGAATACGAATATGAAACCCTAGAAAACGAATATGGGAGCCCAGAAAACAAATATGGGAACCCAGAGAACGAATATAGGACTTTAGAGAAAGACTCAGAAGAGGAATATGGGAACCCAGAGAGCAAATATAGGACCCAAGAGGACGAATATGGAACTTTAGAAGAAGACTCAGAAGACGAATATGGCAGCCCCGGGGAAAGCGGCGAGGAAAAATATGGTACTTTAGAGGAAGACTCAGAAGAAGACTCAGAGGACGAATACGAGAGCCCAGAGGAAGATTCCATCTTAAAAAAAGAGGGTTTGATTGAGCATCGAGGAACAAAAGAATTTAGTCTAAAATACCAAAAAGAAGTAGATCGGTTTTTTTTCATTCTTCAAGAACTTCATATCTTGCCGAGATCTTCATCCCTAAAGATACTTGACAATAGTATTATTGGAGTGGATACACAACTCACAAAAAATACAAGAAGTGGACTAGGCGGACTGGTCCGAGTGAAGAGAAAAAAAAGCCATACGGAACTCAAAATATTTTCCGGAGATATTCATTTTCCTGAAGAGGCAGATAAGATATTAGGTGGGTGTTTGATACCGCCAGAAAGACAAAAAAAAGATTCTAAGGAATCAAAAAAAAAGAAAAATTGGGTCTATGTTCAACGGAAAAAAATTCTCAAGAGCAAGGAAAAGTATTTTGTTTCCGTTCGCCCTACAGTGGCATATGAAATGGACGAAGGAAGAAATTTAGCAACACTTTTCCCGCAGGATCTCTTGCAAGAAGAAAATAATCTCCAAATTCGACTTGTCAATTTTATTTATCATGAAAATAGCAAGTTAACTCAAAGAATTTATCACACAAATAGTCAATTTGTTAGAACTTGCTTAGTAGTGAATTGGGAACAAGAAGAAAAAGAAAAGGCTGGTGCTTCCCTTGTTGAGGTAAGAGCAAATGATCTTATTCGCGATTTCCTAAGAATTGAGTTAGTCAAGTCCACTATTTCGTATACACGAAAAAGGTATGATAGGACAAGTGGAGGACCGACTCCCCATAATAGGTTAGATCGCGCCAATAGCAATTCTTTTTATTCCAAGGCGAAGATTGAATCACTTAGCCAACATCAAGAAGCTATTGGCACTTTGTTGAATCGAAATAAAGAATACCAATCTTTGATGATTTTGTCGGCATCCAACTGTTCTCGAATTGGTTTATTCAAGAATTCAAAACATCCCAATGCGATAAAAGAATGGAATCCTAGAATTCCTATTCTAGAAATTTTTGGGCCCTTAGGGGCTATTGTAGCTAGTATATCGCATTTTTCTTCATCTTACTATTTACTAACGCATAATAAAATCCTGCTAAAAAAATATTTGTTCGTTGACAATTTGAAACAAACCTTCCAAGTACTTCAAGAACTTAAATACTCTTTAATAGATGAAAATAAAAGGATTTCCAATTTCGATAGTAACATAATGTTGGATCCATTCCTTTTGAATTGTCACTTTGTCCATCATGATTCTTGGGAAGAGACATTGGCAATAATTCACCTTGGACAATTTATTTGTGAAAATGTATGTCTATTTAAATCGCACATAAAAAAATCTGGTCAAATTTTCAGTGTAAATATGGATTCCTTTGTTATAAGAGCAGCTAAACCTTATTTGGCCACTACAGGAGCAACTGTTAATGGTCATTATGGAGAAATCCTTTACAAGGGAGATAGGTTAGTTACGTTTATATATGAAAAATCGAGATCTAGTGACATAACGCAAGGTCTTCCAAAAGTGGAACAAATCTTTGAAGCGCGTTCAATTGATTCATTATCCCCCAATCTCGAAAGGAGAATTGAGGATTGGAATGAGCGTATACCAAGAATTCTTGGGGTCCCTTGGGGATTCTTGATTGGAGCTGAGCTAACCATAGCCCAAAGTCGTATTTCTTTGGTTAATAAAATCCAAAAGGTTTATCGATCCCAAGGGGTACAGATCCATAATAGACATATAGAGATTATTATACGCCAAGTAACATCAAAAGTGCGGGTTTCCGAAGATGGAATGTCTAATGTTTTTTCGCCTGGGGAATTAATCGGACTATTGCGAGCGGAACGAGCAGGGCGAGCTTTGGATGAATCGATCTATTATCGGGCAATCTTATTGGGAATAACAAGGGCTTCCCTGAATACCCAAAGTTTCATATCTGAAGCAAGTTTTCAAGAAACTGCTCGAGTTTTAGCAAAAGCTGCCCTACGAGGTCGCATTGATTGGTTGAAAGGCTTGAAAGAAAACGTAGTTCTGGGGGGGATTATACCTGTTGGTACCGGATTCCAAAAATTTGTGCATCGTTCCCCACAAGACAAGAACCTTTATTTCGAAATAAAAAAAAAAAATCTATTCGCGTCGGAAATGAGAGATTTTTTGTTTCTCCATACAGAATTAGTTTCTTCAGATTCTGACGTAACAAACAATTTTTATGAGACATAAAAACCCCCATTTAACATTTAACCCTAAGGATACATAAAACATATTTTTTACTTTACTAGACTTTTGAACTTAGAACACTAACAGGTTAAATTTTAGATTTTTAAGATTTTTATTTTAATAAGTAAAACAAGTCAGTTAATTCATTAAATTAAGGTTTTGTTTATACCATGTATCAATGTATCAATGGCCAACTCTTAGTACAAGGTTCTCTCAGAACAATTATTATTTTATTTATTTCAAGCTATTTCGGATCTTTCTTAATCTTCAAAAAGAAATAAATTCCGTAATGGAATGTTAGGATGAAAAAAAAAGGAAGTGTGGAAAAAATGACAAGAAGATATTGGAACATTAATTTGAAAGAGATGATAGAAGCAGGAGTTCATTTTGGTCATGGTATTAAGAAATGGAATCCTAAAATGGCCCCTTACATTTCGGCAAAGCGTAAAGGTACTCATATTATAAATCTCGCTAGAACGGCCCGTTTTTTATCAGAAGCTTGTGATTTAGTTTTTGATGCAGCAAGTCAGGGAAAAAGTTTCTTAATTGTTGGTACCAAAAAAAGAGCAACAGATTTAGTAGCATCAGCTGCAATAAGGGCTCGTTGTCATTATGTTAATAAAAAGTGGTTCAGTGGTATGTTAACGAATTGGTCGATTACGAAAACTAGACTTTCTCAATTTAGAGACTTAAGAGCGGAAGAAAAAATGGGAAAATTCCACCATCTCCCAAAAAGAGATGTGGCAATCTTGAAGAGAAAATTATCTACCTTACAAAGGTATCTCGGCGGGATCAAATATATGACGAGATTGCCAGACATTGTGATCGTCCTTGATCAGCAAAAAGAGTATATAGCTCTTCGGGAATGTGCCATTTTGGGAATTCCTACTATTTCTTTAGTCGATACAAATTGTGACCCGGATCTCGCGAATATATCGATTCCAGCCAACGATGACACTATGACTTCAATTCGATTGATTCTTAACAAATTAGTATTTTCAATTTGTGAGGGCCGTTCTCTCTATATAAGAAATCGTTGATTAAGAATATATAGTGAATTCTTGGACAACTGCGTAGATTTATGGAATGACTTACTATATCTTTTTTTGCATAGAATTTGTTTTGCATAGAAAAAAGAAGGGGAATATTGATATATATTAGAGGGTATTGATATATATTATGATCTGATGTGCTTTCTTGGTATCCTAAATATCAAATTAATAGTTCAAGTTGCTGAGTTGAGAAAGAGATGGTTGAATCAAAAGAATTCCTTTTTTGAAGTTCAATTTTTATCAGAGGACAATATGAATATTATACCTTGTTCCATTAAAACACTCAAGGGGTTATACGATATATCGGGTGTAGAAGTAGGCCAACACTTCTATTGGCAAATAGGAGGTTTTCAAATTCATGCCCAGGTACTCATCACTTCTTGGGTCGTAATTACTATCTTGCTAGGTTCAGTTGTCATAGCTGTTCGGAATCCACAAACCATCCCGACCGACGGGCAGAATTTTTTTGAATATGTCCTTGAGTTTATTCGAGACTTGAGCAAAACTCAGATTGGAGAAGAATATGGTCCCTGGGTTCCCTTTATTGGAACTATGTTCCTTTTTATTTTTGTTTCAAATTGGTCGGGTGCTCTTTTACCTTGGAAAATTATAGAGTTACCCCATGGGGAATTAGCAGCGCCCACGAATGATATAAATACTACTGTTGCTTTAGCTTTACTCACGTCAGCGGCATATTTTTATGCTGGTCTTAGCAAAAAAGGATTGAGCTATTTCGAGAAATATATTAAACCAACCCCAATCCTTTTACCAATTAACATCCTAGAAGATTTCACAAAACCATTATCGCTTAGCTTTCGACTTTTCGGGAATATATTGGCGGATGAATTAGTCGTTGTTGTTCTTGTTTCTTTAGTCCCCTTAGTAATCCCTATACCGGTCATGTTTCTTGGATTATTTACAAGCGGTATTCAAGCTCTTATTTTTGCAACATTAGCCGCAGCCTATATAGGTGAATCCATGGAGGGTCATCATTGAATTGACTAGTTTTGGAATATAGTATTTTTTTTTTCAGCTTAGCTCAATTCATGCATGGTTCCAGATAATCTGCTTGGTTGCAATAGTTAGAAATGCGTATGAATATATAGCCTAGAGTTGTAGGAGAGAGAATAGAATAGACTATATTATGGAATTTTCAAAGTATATATGCATTAAGGAGGGTGGAGTCAGGCTAGATCTATACTATAATAAATATCCTTAATATCTATAAGTGGAGTCCTCTTTTATGCGGGTTTCCACTTTAAGCAATGATTTTAGAATCCGATTCAATAGAAAATGAGAAAATATGCAAACAAAATAGAAGAAACAAATGTATATAGGATATTGATATTATATTATATATTCCTAGGTTAGATTCATTATCTAATCCGATATATGGATATAGAATTCCCTTCTATGTAGTTCGGACAATTCACATTTCAATTTGATTTCAATTTGTACTTTTTAGTTACTTTACTTCTCCCCAATAGAGCTTAGAAGTAAGAATTTTTTGGTTGATTGTATCCTTAACCATTTCTTTTTTTTTGACACGAGGAACTACTCACCATGAATCCACTAATTGCTGCTGCTTCTGTTATTGCTGCTGGATTGGCCGTAGGGCTTGCTTCTATTGGACCTGGAGTTGGTCAAGGTACTGCTGCAGGACAAGCTGTAGAAGGTATTGCGAGACAGCCAGAAGCAGAAGGTAAAATACGAGGTACTTTATTGCTTAGTCTAGCTTTTATGGAAGCTTTAACAATTTATGGACTAGTTGTGGCACTAGCGCTTTTATTTGCGAACCCTTTTGTTTAATCCTAAAAAAAAAAGTTCTTTCGATTTCGATTAGATACTTTTTTCTTTTTTTAGTAAATTGGTATTTGCTTCCGCAATTCCAATTATATCAATACTTTATTTAATTTACTCCTATTTATTACTCCTGGAATTATCTATTTATCGGGACAGATAATACCGCATTCTAGGAAGGGCTGAGTTGAGTATGATTAATTTAGAAGATATGCTCGCCTTCTTATTTCCCGTCCTTAGTTTAGGAAAGTGGAAAGTTTTTTCCTTTTATTTTAGGAATTTTGGGAACGGAACATTTCAACAAAGGAAGCCTTTCACCGGTCAAACAAGACCTAAGACTTAATCTAAAAGAAATTACTAGATTGAATCTATTTGCATTAAAAAAACCGATCAAAAAAGGGCGAGCGAAGTAAGTGATCGAAAAACTTTGTTCTTTGTTCGTCCTATCTATAAGAGGAGAGCATATGAAAAATGTAACCCATTCTTTCGTTTTTTTAGCTCACTGGCCATCCGCTGGCAGTTTCGGGCTTAATACCGATATTTTAGCAACAAATCTAATAAATCTAACTGTAGTGGTTGGTGTTTTGATTTTTTTTGGAAAGGGAGTGTGTGCGAGTTGTCTATTTCAAGAATAGATTGGATCTATCCGGCTGCACTTTAGAATATTTTTTAGTATTTTTCGGATAAATAAGAAAAGGGTGCACGATCTCGACGAATTACTTCTGAATAAATTCAGAAATCATATGGAAGAACCATAGCATTTCGCGACTCATTGGTAAATCAATTTTGATTCTCTATAAACCAAGAATGTGAGACCATTAACACGGTTAAAGCTAAACTGCTTGAAGTCCAGGCAAAAAGAGGTACTCTTTCTACAACTATATTAGTATTAGTACCGAATTTAAACGGGAAATAGCTAATGTAAAATTTATCTGATATAGAACACTCATATCGATAAAATGGTTTGAACTATTTACTAGAAAAAAAAAGAAGGGGCACCCTGCCCTTTTTTAACCAATGCCGAATCGACGACCTATGTATAAAAAAGAGAAATTTTTTGGATTTGAAGAAAAAAAAAAAAGAATTCTATTAATTTTCATTTTCCATTTATTTAGTTAGTTTTTCTTAATGAAATTGAAATTATTAACTAAAGGGCAAATATAAATAAAGAAACAACTTTGCTGACCATGATATATTTTTATCTAGGCGGAAGAGTCCTCTTAATATTTATCTAGTCTTATATAGGTTTCGGTATATTGAAATATAAACATAAAAAATAAGATAGAGGATAGGCTCATTACTTATACTTAAAAAAAGATATGGAAATTGCTATAGCAAAAAAAGAAAAAAAGGAGCGTGAGAGCCAAATGAATCGAAAGATTCATGTTTGGTTCGGGAAGAGATCATAAAAGTTGTAAACTTACAAAATAATCTACTTTCATTAAAAGATTTATTAGATAATCGAAAACAGAGGATCTTGAGTACTATTCGAAATTCAGAAGAATTGCGTAGAGGGACCATTGAGCAACTCGAAAAAGCTCGGATTCGATTACAGAAAGTCGAACTAGAAGCGGATGAGTATCGAATGAATGGATACTCTGAGATAGAACGAGAAAAAGCAAATTTGATTAATGCTACTTCTATTAGTTTGGAACAATTAGAAAAGTCTAAAAACGAAACCCTTTATTTTGAAAAACAAAGGGCAATGAATCAGGTCCGACAGCGGGTTTTCCAACAGGCCGTACAAGGAGCTCTAGGAACTCTGAATAGTTGTTTGAATACCGAGTTACATTTCCGTACGATTCGTGCTAATATTGGCATTCTCGGGTCCCTGGAATGGAAGAGATAATTAAATTAATTAGGCCTTGAACTTCTACTTTCGTTTAGAATTTAGGCATTATTTTTCCCCTTGCTTTCGAAAAAAGAGTCAAGAAACACTAATGGCAACCCTTCGAGTCGACGAAATTCATAAAATTCTCCGCGAACGTATTGAACAATATAATAGGAAAGTAGGGATTGAGAATATAGGTCGCGTAGTTCAAGTGGGGGATGGGATTGCTCGTATTATAGGTCTTGGTGAAATAATGTCGGGTGAATTAGTCCAATTTGCAGAAGGTACTAGGGGTATTGCTCTGAATTTGGAATCCAAAAATGTTGGGATTGTATTAATGGGCGATGGGTTGATGATACAAGAGGGCAGTTTTGTAAAAGCAACAGGAAGAATTGCTCAGATACCCGTGAGTGAGGCTTACTTGGGTCGTGTTGTAAATGCTCTGGCTAAACCTATTGATGGGAAAGGCGAAATTATAGCTTCCGAATCTCGCTTAATTGAATCTCCTGCTCCAAGTATAATTTCCAGGCGTTCCGTATACGAACCTCTTCAAACAGGGCTTATTGCTATCGATTCGATGATTCCTATAGGGCGCGGTCAGCGAGAGTTAATTATTGGGGACAGACAGACTGGCAAAACAGCAGTAGCTACAGATACAATTCTCAATCAAAAAGGGCAAGGTGTAATATGTGTTTATGTAGCTATCGGTCAAAGAGCATCCTCCGTAGCTCAAGTAGTAACTACTTTCCATGAGGAGGGGGCCATGGAATACACTATTGTAGTAGCTGAAATGGCGGATTCACCTGCTACATTACAATACCTCGCTCCTTATACGGGAGCAGCCCTGGCTGAGTATTTTATGTACCGCGAACGGCATACTTTAATAATTTATGATGATCTCTCCAAACAGGCACAAGCTTATCGCCAAATGTCCCTTCTATTAAGAAGACCTCCCGGCCGTGAGGCTTATCCAGGGGATGTTTTTTATTTGCATTCACGCCTTTTAGAAAGAGCCGCTAAATTAAATTCTCTTTTAGGCGAAGGAAGTATGACCGCTTTACCAATAGTTGAGACTCAATCTGGAGACGTTTCCGCCTATATTCCTACTAATGTAATCTCCATTACAGATGGACAAATATTCTTATCGGCGGATCTATTCAATGCCGGAATTCGACCCGCTATTAATGTGGGTATTTCTGTTTCCAGAGTAGGATCCGCGGCTCAAATTAAAGCCATGAAACAAGTAGCTGGCAAATCAAAATTGGAACTAGCTCAATTCGCAGAGTTACAAGCCTTTGCACAATTCGCCTCTGCTCTCGATAAAACAAGTCAGAATCAATTGGCAAGGGGTCGACGATTAAGGGAATTGCTTAAACAATCCCAGGCAAATCCTCTCCCAGTGGAAGAGCAGATAGCTACTATTTATACCGGAACAAGAGGATATCTTGATTCGTTAGAAATCGAACAGGTAAATAAATTTCTGGATGAGTTACGTAAACACCTAAAAGATACTAAACCTCAATTCCAAGAAATTATATCTTCTAGCAAGACATTCACCGAGCAAGCGGAAATCCTTTTGAAGGAAGCTATTCAGGAACAGCTGGAACGGTTTTCCCTTCAGTAACAAATAAATTTGGCATATCTACTCTTGTTATTTTGCATGTCTACTCTTGTTATTTGAATCATGCAAAAAAGTTTTCTTTGTTTTTAGTTTAGTATAGTTATTTAAAGAATAGATAGAAATAAGATTGCGTCCAATAGGATTTGAACCTATACCAAAGGTTTAGAAGACCTCTGTCCTATCCATTAGACAATGGACGCTTTTCTTTCGTATTTTATTCTTTCTTTTATTCTTTCTTTTATTTGTTGTCTTCTTCCGAGAAAAAACTGTTAGACCAAAACTCTTTTAGGAAATCAAAAAATCCAGATACAAATGGATGATGTATATATCATGCATATATCATTAAAGAAGGAGTATGGGGCCGGTAGTGGGAATCGAACCCGCAACCCCAAGGTTATGAGACTTATGAGCTACCAAACTGCTCTATACTCTTAAACTAAAGAGGGGTAACTAGTGGATAAAAGAGGGTTCGATACGTCCCTCTACCATATCTATACAAATAGAATAGTCCATTTATACAGAATGGTAAAGAGGGCTCCTCTATGATTATCAATTCCAGAAATCCATACAAATACGAAAGGGTATTTTATCCTTACCAACTGGATCTTGTTGCACCCGGTAATAAACATTCATAAACCATTTCTCGAAGTACGTGTCCGGATAGCCCAAAATGTCGATAGTTAGCTCTAGGTCTTCCGGTCAAAAAACAACGTCGATGAAGGCGTGTAGGTGCACTATTACGCGGTAGGGATTGCAATTTTTCTCGCATTTTCGTTTTTTCACTCAAACTCAAGGGAGAAACTTTGCTTCTTATCTTTTTTTTTAAAGATTGACGAATCAAATGATATTTCTGTTCTAATTTCTGCCGCTTCTTCTCCCTCTGAATCAAACTCTTTTTTGCCATAATGTGCCGTTGCTATTATTATCAAGTATACGGTTCTAATCCTAGATGGAAAAATAAATAGAAAAAGAAATTTAAGAAGGCGGATCCTCCCTCTCTATCAAGAGTAATGAACTAGGTGCTGATACAGTACAAAAAAACAAACTAAATTAACCAAACTTGCCTGATGTTGAGGCAATCAAGAAAGCTGCATAAGTGAATATATAACCCACGGAAAAGTGAGCTAATCCAACCAATCTTGCTTGCACAATGGAAAGAGCCACAGGCTTATCTCTCCAGCGAATTAAATTAGCTAAAGGTGTGCGTTCATGAGCCCATGCTAAAGTCTCAATTAATTCCTGCCAATACCCCCGCCAAGAAATTAAGAACATAAATCCAGTAGCCCAAACAAGATGTCCAAATAAGAACATCCAAGCCCATACCGATAAACTATTCATCCCAAAAGGATTATATCCATTGATAAGTTGTGAAGAGTTTAACCATAGGTAATCTCTTAACCATCCCATCAAATAAGTGGAGGATTCATTAAATTGTGAAACGTTGCCCTGCCATAATGTGATATGTTTCCAATGCCAATAAAAAGTAACCCACCCAATGGTATTTAACATCCAGAAAACTGCCAAATAAAATGCGTCCCAAGCAGAAATATCACAAGTACCGCCGCGCCCTGGGCCGTCACAAGGAAAACTATACCCAAAATCCTTTTTATCCGGCATTAATTTGGAACCGCGTGCGTCTAAAGCGCCCTTTACTAAAATCAATGTAGTTGTATGCAAACCTAGAGCAATAGCATGATGAACCAAGAAATCCCCAGGTCCTATTGTTAAGAAAAGCGAATTACTATTCTCATTAACAGCATTCAACCATCCGGGCAACCATAGGCTTCGACCCGCATTGAAAGCGGGGCCATTCGTTGAAGATAAGAGTATATCGAACCCATATGTCGTCTTGCCATGAGCAGATTGTATCCATTGGGCAAATATAGGTTCGATCAAGATTTGCTTTTCTGGAGTACCAAAAGCAAGCATGACGTCGTTATGAACATAAAGGCCCAAGGTATGGAATCCTAGAAAGAGGCTAGCCCAACTTAAATGAGATATGATAGCTTCTTTATGGTCTAACATTCTTGCCAATACATTATCCTCATTCTGTTCCGGATTGTAATCCCTAATGAAAAAAATAGCTCCATGAGCAAAAGCCCCTGTCATGATGAACCCCGCAATATATTGGTGATGAGTATATAAAGCAGCTTGAGTAGTAAAGTCTTGTGCTATGAATGCATAAGGAGGTAAAGAGTACATATGTTGAGCTACTAAGGAAGTAATAACCCCTAAAGAAGCTAGAGCAAGACCTAACTGAAAATGAATCGAATTGTTGATTGTGTCATAAAGGCCCTTATGCCCACGCCCTAATCGACCCCCCGGAGGAGTATGCGCTTCTAAAAGATCTTTAATACTGTGCCCAATTCCGAAGTTAGTTCGATACATGTGACCGGCAATGAGAAAAATAAATGCAATAGCTAAATGATGGTGAGCCATATCAGTCAGCCACAAACTTTGTGTTTGTGGATGGAATCCCCCAAGAAGAGTTAGAATGGCAGTTCCCGCTCCTTGAGCGGTACCAAATAAATGATTACTCGAATCAGGGTTTTGGGCATAAAGATTCCACTGACCCGTCAAAAGGGGTCCCAACCCCTGGGGATAGGGTAATACATCTAAGAAATTATTCCATCGAACGTACTCCCCCCTGGATGCGGGAATAGCAACATGAACTAAATGTCCTGTCCAAGCCAAAGAACTTACCCCGAAAAGTCCTGACAAATGATGATTGAGACGAGATTCCGCGTTTTTGAACCACGAAAGGCTTGGTTTCCATTTGGGTTGTAGATGTAACCAACTCGCTATTAAGGACAGCGTAGAAAGAAATAATAGAAAAAGAGCTCCAGTATAAAGATCTTCATTGGTGCGTAATCCTATTGTATACCACCACTGATAAACCCCAGAATAAGCAATATTCACTGGACCAGCAGCACCTCCTCGAGTAAAGGCTTCCACAGCGGGTTGACCAAAATGAGGATCCCAAATCGCATGAGCAATAGGTCTTACGTGTAAAGGATCCTGTATCCATGATTCAAAATTTCCTTGCCAAGCTACATGAAACAGATTTCCGGACGTCCATAGAAAGATTATTGCTAATTGCCCAAAGTGAGAAGCAAAAATGTTCTGATAAAGACGTTCTTCAGTAATATCATCATGACTTTCGAAATCATGTGCGGTAGCAATACCAAACCAAATACGACGAGTAGTGGGGTCCTGAGCTAAGCCTTGGCTAAACCTGGGAAATCTTAATTCCATAATGCCTTTCAAATCCTCCTAGCCACTATCCTACTGCAATAATTCTCGCTAAGAAGAATGCCCATGTCGTGGCAATTCCACCCAGAAGGTAATGGGTTACTCCTACAGCACGTCCTTGTATAATGCTCAAGGCTCTAGGCTGAGTAGCAGGAGCAACTTTTAATTTGTTATGAGCCCAAACGATAGATTCAATGAGTTCTTGCCAATAACCACGGCCGCTGAATAAAAACATTAAACTGAAGGCCCAGACAAAATGAGCACCTAAGAAAAAAAGACCATATGCAGATAATGAAGAACCATAAGACTGAATGACTTGCGATGCCTGTGCCCACAAGAAATCTCGAAGCCACCCATTAATCGTAATGGAACTCTGTGCAAAGTTTCCCCCTGTAATATGAGTTACCACCCCTTGATCACTTATGGTACCCCAAACATCCGACTGCATTTTCCAACTGAAATGGAAAATGACTACCGAAATTGCATTGTACATCCAGAATAAACCTAAGAAAACATGATCCCAAGCAGATACTTGACATGTTCCCCCTCGGCCAGGCCCATCGCAAGGAAAGCGAAAACCTAGATTTGCTTTATCGGGTATCAAACGGGAACTCCGAGCAAATAAAACACCTTTCAAAAGTATTAATACAGTCACATGTATGGTAAATGCATGAATGTGATGGACTAAAAAATCTGCGGTTCCTAATGGAATCGGTAACAAAGCCACTTTGCCACCTACTGCTACTAACTCGCCGCCTCCCCACGTTAAGCTAGTACTTGTTGTTGCACCAGGAGCTGTTACGCCAGGCGCAGTAGCATGGATATTTTGTACCCATTGAGCAAAGATAGGTTGTAATTGTATGGCGGTATCCGAAAACATATCTTGTGGACGGCCTAAAGCACTCATGGTATCATTATGAATGTACAAGCCAAAACTGTGAAAACCTAGAAATATACATACCCAGTTAAGGTGGGATATGATTGCATCGCGGTGTCTAAGGACGCGATCTAATAGATCGTTGTATCGAGTAGTTGGATCATAGTCTCTTACCATAAAAATTGCTGCATGTGCAGCAGCACCGACTATTAGAAATCCGCCAATCCACATGTGGTGTGTGAACAAGGAAAGTTGTGTACCATAGTCAGTAGCTAGGTATGGATAGGGAGGCATAGAATACATATGATGAGCTACAACAATGGTTGTAGAGCCTAGCATAGCTAGGTTAAGAGATAATTGAGCATGCCATGACGTTGTTAAGATTTCATAAAGACCCTTATGGCCTTGTCCTGTAAATGGGCCCTTGTGAGCCTCCAAAATATCTTTAAGTCCATGGCCAATACCCCAGTTGGTCCTATACATATGACCTGCGATTAGGAAAAGAATAGCAATAGCTAAATGATGGTGTGCAATATCGGTCAGCCAGAGACCACCGGTTACTGGATCTAGTCCTCCACGAAAAGTCAGAAATTCTGCGTATTTGGACCAATTTAAAGTGAAAAAAGGGGTTGCTCCTTCGGCAAAACTAGGATAAAGTTGAGCCAAAAGGTCCCGATTCAAGATAAATTCATGAGGAAGTGGTATCTCTTTAGGATCCACCCCAGCGTCAAGAAATTGGTTAATTGGTAAAGATACATGAATTTGGTGTCCCGCCCAAGAAAGAGACCCAAGTCCTAATAATCCCGCTAAGTGGTGATTCAACATGGATTCTACATCTTGGAACCAGGCCAATTTGGGAGCGGCTTTGTGATAATGGAACCAACCAGCAAAAAGCATTAACGCTGCAAAAACCAATGCACCAATTGCAGTACAATAGAGTTGTAATTCACTAGTTATTCCAGATGCTCGCCAAAGCTGAAAAAAACCAGAGGTTATTTGGATTCCTCGGAAACCCCCACCTACATCACCATTCAATATTTCTTGCCCTACTATAGGCCAAACTACCTGAGCACTGGGTCCAATGTGAGTAGGATCACTTAGCCATGCTTCATAATTGGAAAAACGGGCACCATGAAAGTACATGCCACTCAACCAAAGAAAGATAATGGAAAGTTGCCCGAAATGAGCACTAAAAACTTTTCTAGAAATCTCCTCCAAATCACCAGTATGACTATCGAAATCGTGAGCATCAGCATGTAGGTTCCAGATCCAAGTGGTAGTATCAGGGCCCTTAGCTAGTGTTCTTGAGAAATGGCCGGGTCTCGCCCATTCCTCAAAAGATGTTTTTACAGGATCCCTATCCACAACAATTTTTACTTCTGGTTCCGGCGAACGAATAATCATTAACTCCTCCTCTTTCCGGACAAGACATACAAAGAGACCCGCCAACTGTCTTTTTTTTTAGTGAATCTTTGAAAGATAGATTTTGAAAGATAGATTTTGAAAGATAGATATTGTGATTAGTTCTTTTCTTTACTATACTACCACCCTTCTTTTTTTTTAGTTATTCACTGGAGCAATTATATATTAAAGTCAATCCGAGGCAAGTGTTCGGATCTATTATGACATAAAGGTTAGGTGCCTAACGGACATTGTTTATCTTGAAAAAACAAATATTTCTCGGCGTAAGAAAAAATCTTTTTTATTTTAAATTTAAGAAACTAGTGTATTTTTTTTTAGGGCATAAGCTCCTATCTATATCTACTTTCCTTGAGCATAATATAGGGTTTTTTATTTTTTATTTGATTCTAAATTCCAAGATAACTCATTAGAATTATTAATAAGATGGTTCTAATATATTAGCAATATTTAGATTGGCCCCCTTTTTTTTATTCACTTTATTACTTCTATTCTAGACCCTATCCCTATGGTTTATTCTTATGAAATATCTTATAAAATAGAAGGTATAAGAAATGGATATAATGAAATTCTTGATTCGATCTTACGACCTAATTTATTTGATTAATGGATCAACAACCAAACCATCCATTTTAGGAAAAAAAAGGAGCATGGTCTTATTCAAATTCAAAGCGCTTCGTAATCTTCAACCAGTTTTGTGCTTCAATATAATTTCCCGGAGTAAGCGCTATAGCTTGTTTCCAATATTCAGCAGCTTGATCAAACCAAGCTTCCGCAATTTCCGAATCACCCTCTAGAATGGCCTGTTCTCCTCGGTCGGAATAGGCAGTTCCTTCCCTTAGAACCGTACTTGAGAGTTTCCTACCTCATACGGCTCAGAAATTGCTATCTTAATTTCCCCTATCTTAACTGAATTCGATTTATCAAAAATCGATCCAATTTGTTCTTGTGTTAAGCAGAAGAAATTAATTACCTAAGTTTCAAACCCTAATTTTTCTCAATAATTAGTTTGATCTTTTTTCCCACCTTCAGAAGAATGAAGCATAGATAGATATAGAGCCTTCGTTCAAATTTTCTGAAAGGTAACTATCCCGGTTTCATATATGAAATCTCTATAGAATCCTTGAAAAAGACTTTTTTCCATAAGAAAGAAAAAAGAACTTACTATCTTTGGGATCTGATACTACACCGCTGCTTAATCCCTTAGTGGATCGGCTCTATTACATAAGCGGATTCCTAAATTTTGCCCCATATCATGGGATAAGTAAGCAGTTTTTTTTAGTTGTATCGACCCAGTCGCTCACTAATTGATCTTTACGGTGCTTTCTCTATCAATTTGAGAAACTTTATCCATAGAGTAGTAGTATAGGCCATACTTTCTTCGTTTTTTGATTCTCGTGAAGTGTCCTTCCTTCCTACAGCTGATAGGGAAAAATCGTTGTTTTTACGATCCCTATGTAGAAAGCCCTTTTTTCCAGTATTTACTAGAAAATTTGATCCTCTCTTTTTTTGTCTTTCTATAGTGGAGATAGTCGCACGTAATGACAGATCACGGCCATATTATTAAAAGCTTGCGGTAAGAAGGGGTTTCGTTCTAGTGCCCGGAAATAATATTCCAAAGCCTTTGTATGCTCTCCATTGCTTGTGTGTATAAGGCCTATGTTATAGAGTATATAACTTCGATCATAGGGATCGATTTCTAGTCGCGTAGCTTCATAATAATTTTGCAAAGCTTCCGCATAATTTCCTTCGGATTGAGCCAACATCCGTTACGGTCGTTCATTCTATTCAAAAAATCTCCGTTCCAAAACCGTACATGAGGTTTTCATCTCATACGGCTCCTCCCTTCTGTACATAATAGTACTAAGCGAAATAATCTTAATCTATAGAATCAAAATAGAATTAGTCCCGTCTCATTATGAACCGAAAGGGGCTGGTATTTTTCCAAGAAATCTCTAGCCAACCTTCCCACAAGAGGTTTTTCTTAACACCAATGAATTCTATTAATGCTAGAGGAAAACGATAGCTCCAATAATTTCTTTGTTCTCAACGCCTCCTATTTAGAGGAATTAGCTACTTCAACGATCTTTGATGGTTATAGGGGTATCCAAAGTACAAACCTGATGGTTGTTTGTTATCCCAACCATTCTTCCCAGCCCTGATACCGATCAGGAAAGGGGTAATTTCTACCAAAGTTTTTCTCTTGTTGATTCCTATTTCTAGGTGTAGTGCTTTTCTCCCCTATGCTGCCTACGGATACTAATAGAGTGGCCTGTAATCCATACCATACCATATCCTGTAGGTGTAACCTTTCGCTCAATACTCAAATCTACAATTGAAGTATCTGAAGCCGCATCAATCGAGGATACACGACGGAAGGAATTGTTAGTTCGCCTCACCTTCCCGAAGCGTGGGTTTGCTTGCTTTACAAATTTGGTTCTCTCTATGCCAACCCCTTTTCTTTTTCCTAAGACTGAGGTATAGGTAGGTCTAAAAAAAAGCAAAAAAAAAAAGAGTCAAATCGCACCATCTCTATAATAAGTAAATGCCTTTTTTTCTCCTGAGGTTGTCGGAATTATTCGCAATAAAATATTGGCTATAATTGAGAAGGTCTTATCAATGAAATTTCCATTTACACGGGATCTAGGCATAATTCCCAAGCCATTCTATATAGAATTGTTTTCATTCCTTCACAAAATAACATAAAAACAAACACATTCGATTCTTATAATTATAAATAGATTGATCCATATGCTCTAAATCCATATGTTTTAAATGGATAAGAGATATGGATTTTCCGCTCAGCTCAAATTGTATCCTTTTCCTTCTGCTTGGACACGAAGAGATATGCAATATTTGACTAAGACTGGATTTCATTCCACTTTCCTATTTCTGAACAACAACTTATGTCATCAACTATTTCGTGTTTTCAAAGTTATTAATTGTCTCATACTCTATTTTTGATTTCAATGGTGTAGCGTATCTTATGCAAACGGAATTCTAAGGTTTCTTTATTTTATTATGCAATAAGAAGAATTCTTGCATTCTCTTTTTCTTTAGTTGCGGGAAAACCTAAATTAAAACTTTTATTTTATAGCGAGCGCAATTTCTAGTAAAAAATCCTGTATCCTTCCACCTAGATCAAAAGGAATTTTTCCAATAGAACTAGGGAACCCCCGAGCGGTTGCGGTTGTACCTGTACTGCAGGAATAAGAAAACTCGCTATTCACTCAGTTTATTTTCCATAATAAGTTATGTAGGAAAGATGGCCGAGCGGTTCAAGGCGTAGCATTGGAACTGCTATGTAGACTTTTGTTTACCGAGGGTTCGAATCCCTCTCTTTCCGTTTTTCTTAATTCATCAACGTTAAGGATCACAATGTATCAAATCAAATAGCAATTTATTCCAGTAATAATATCTTATATTATCTTATTTTTATTTAATAGAAATTAAAAATTCTCTATAGCAAATTACTGTGGTATGTAAACATAGAGGAAAAAAGCAAAAAGGATCCTAATCCTAGGGTTAATCAATTTTAGCTAGTTGATGGGAAAATACGAATTAATGGTAATGGTCTTAGGGCTATTTAGTTCGGGGAAAGGGGAAGGGGAAGAAAATTCTATGAACCTTTCCTTTTTTCATTAAGTTCAAGTCTGACGAGAGTAATATTCTACAACTAACAACTCATTTATTTTGAGACCGACCCACTTCCTATCTAGGATTTTATTTACTAGTCCTTTATATTCCAATGTGTCAATCGTCAAATGGCTTGGCAATTTCCCCGGGTCCGATGAAGCAATATAATTTTGAACCAGACCTTTTGATCTTTGGTTATCTTTCGTAGTAATAATATCTCGGGGTTTGCAACGAAAACTTGGTATATTGACTATACGGCCATTAACTAAAATATGTCTATGGTTGACTAATTGGCGGGCCCCAGGAATGGTTGAAGCCATACCCAATCGAAAAAGGATATTATCCAAACGCATTTCAAGTAATTGTAGTAAAACCTGGCCTGTTGACCTTTTTGCTTTTCCAGCGATATGTACATATCTAAGTAATTGTCGTTCTGTCAGACCATAATGAAAACGCAATTTCTGTTTTTCTTGAAGACGAATACGATATTGCTCCTTTTTCCCAGAATTGAATTTTTTTTTAAGATTACTTCCGGATTTAGGTGTTTTTCTAGTGAGTCCTGGTAAAGCTCCCAAACGGCGTATTTTTTTTAAACGAGGTCCTCGATAACGGGACATGAAGACTCCTTTTTTTTATTGAAATTTCATTTTACACAATTAATTTCATTGTATTTACATTACAGAATACATCGAAATTAAAACTGAATTAAACTACAGGATAAACAGAGTAAAATCAACTAAAGTACCACAAAAAATGGAATTTCATCAAAATCTGTATTTTTTGTATTTTTTGTATATATATTATTTATTTTATTGTTTTGTATCTAGCAAAATAGTAAGGTAAAAAACATAAAAGATCCTGGATTCTCCATTTAATTCGGAAAAAAAGAGATTCTTGTTCGTAGAACATCGATAGAGAAAAAAAAAGCCGACTATCGGATTTGAACCGATGACCCTCGCATTACAAATGCGATGCTCTAACCTCTGAGCTAAGTGGGCTTACATAACGGAAATAGTGTAACAAATAGAAATAGGTATAGTATAGGAAATCCGTAAAATCTCAGATATTAGTTATTACTCTTAGCTATTAACTAGTTCTAAATTTGAAGTTCTACTTATAAAAAAATACTAAATAAAAAAATACTAAAACTTCTTAAAGATAAAGTTAGCTTGATATGCTTAACTATAGGATATTTAAAAAGAAAATTATAGACTTTATGGGTATTTTCATTCGATCATTATAGACTTTATTATTTGTTAATAATTTGAGGATTAATATTTCACTAAGGGGAACATAAAGTCAGAGTAAATAAAATTGATAATTCTGATTAGAAAAAAAGAATAAATATCCAGCGTTATAGTATAATTTCGAATACTATAAAAAAGTAAGACGGGAGGTGGGGGAGATAAAAAGTTTTGGATATATTGATTCGGATTGAATTGCAAATACATCAAGGATAGAATCAATGTAATTCAGAATTGCAATAAGCAAGCGGGGTCTCTCAAATAGAGTCGAACTGAACTGCTAGACTACGTTGAGTGATGAACTCAATGATTCAAAAAAAAAACTAAGAGATGGATGAAATTACACAAGGAATCCTGGTCTCAAAGAAGAGGGAAGTGGGGATATGGCGAAATCGGTAGACGCTACGGACTTGATTGTATTGAGCCTTGGTATGGAAACCTGCTAAGTGGTAACTTCCAAATTCAGAGAAACCCTGGAATTAAAAAAGGGCAATCCTGAGCCAAATCCGTGTTTTGAGAAGGGATTCTCGAACTAGAATACAAAGGAAAAGGATAGGTGCAGAGACTCAATGGAAGCTGTTCTAACGAATCGAGTTAATTACGTTGTGTTGTTAGTGGAATTCCTTCTAATTCTAAATTAGAGAAAGAGGGGTTTTATACTTTATACATTTAATAAACACGTATAGATACTGACATAGCAAACGATTAATCACAGAACTCATATTATAATATAGGTTCTTTATCTTTTTTAAAATTTCAAAATAAAATTCGAAATGATTATGAAATAAAAAACTCATATCATAATTTTATTTTGAATTATTGTGAATCCACTCCATTCGAATATTGAATAATCAAATTCTTCAATTCAAATTCAAAGTTTTGAGAACTTTTAAAAAGAAAGTGGATTAATCGGACGAGGACAAAGAGAGAGTCCCATTCTACATGTCAATACTGACAACAATGAAATTTCTAGTAAAAGGAAAATCCGTCGACTTTTTAAGTTGTGAGGGTTCAAGTCCCTCTATCCCCAAATCCTCTTTTTTTTTCTTTTTATCAATGGGTTTAAGATTCATTAGCTTTCTCATTCTACTCTTTCACAAAGGAAAGGAATGCGAAGAGAACTCAATGGATCTTATCCTATTCATTGAATAGATTTCTTTTTTATTAGAGTATCGGCAAGAAATCTTGGTTATTCACTCTATTTTTAAGTATTATTTAAGTAAACCATGCACAATGCATAGGGCTACCCCCCCCCTTTCAAATTTTGAATTTGAAATACTTTAATTGATTTTTTAGTCCTTTTAATTGACATAGATACAAATACTCTACTAGGATGATGCACAAGAAAAGGTCAGGATAGCTCAGTTGGTAGAGCAGAGGACTGAAAATCCTCGTGTCACCAGTTCAAATCTGGTTCCTGGCAGAGAAAAAAAAAGATCCACCGAATAGGTATTGATCCAAATACCTCGAGATGGATTGTGATACATATTTATTAATAATATATAATATAGATAGAGTATGATTTATTCATCTAAGTGGATAAATCTATAATATAAATATAGAGGCACTTCTTTTTAGAGAAGTTTTAAAATATACCCTTTCTTTATGATAAGGAAGGGGGTGAGATTAGGTTCCCCTTTATTTTTTTGCGTTTCTTTATTTTGTATTCCACTATTCCGACGAATATTTTTTTAGTCTTGCTTATCTTTATCTTATCTTATTTTCCTAGTTGTGCTAAGTCATGTGCGCGATACAAAGTTCCTGGTAGAGAACTTCTTTGAGTCATCCTATTTTTCTGTTCATATGAAGGAAATTAATATGTGATTTTCAAAATAGGGGAATCCAAATGAAACCCTTTTTTGGCTCAGTCTATCTGGAATGCTTTTGTATAATAGGAATTAATTATAAATAGGTATTCCGTTTCATCTAGGAAAAGAACCTAAAAATATTCCTTGACTTGAATAAAATCTGGAGTTGTGTTGTATAAGTGAGCACGAATTTCTTATCATTCAATGAGCATCTTGTATTTCATAAAAATTGGGGGTTATATAGTCCTTACGTAAGGGCCAGCCTATCCAACTTTCAGGCATTAGGATACGTTTAAGGCGCGGATGATTATCATAAGAGATTCCCACCATATCATAAGATTCGCGTTCTTGAAAATCGGCACTTCTCCAAATCCAGAAGACAGACGGAATTCTAGGATTATCCTTTTGGGCAAAGACTTTTATGCAGACTTCTTCTGGATTATCTATACCGTATTGTATTCTTGTAAGATGATACACGCTAGCTAAAGATCCACCGGGTGCTACATCATAAGCACATTGGGAGCGTAAATAATTATAACCATATACATATAAAATGACAGCAATGGAATCCCAATCCCCTGCTTTTATTTGTAAAGTCTCTATTCCTCGGTGATCAAAGCCCAAAGATCTATGAACCACCTCATGTTTGACTAGCCAATTAGATAACCAACCCTGCTGCATTGTCTTCATCTCTCCCTCTTTGTATAAATATTTCCCATTTCGGATGCAAGTTTGAAAGATTGCTCTGCTTTTTCTTTTTCTACACAAAAGAGCCCCCCCCTCCTAATTCACTAATTTGTAGGAAGGTACTGGACTTTTGGATTTTAAAAAAGTTTCAGAAGATATATCTAATGTCGATGGTGATTGATAGAGCAATTCTTGCTCATAAGTTCCTGTATGAGTACTGCGCCTAACATAAAGCTTGTGACTGGTAGTAAAACATCTTTTTTTATTTTGAGATAGAGTTCGATCCTCAACTATTTCTCGCGATATCTTCTTACGAAGTTTTGTTAGGGCATCTATAACTGCCTCCGGTTTAGGAGGGCAGCCCGGCAAGTAGACATCCACAGGAATTAACTTATCAACTCCCCGAACAGTACTATAGGAATCCGTACTGAACATTCCCCCTGTAATAGTACAGGCTCCCATAGCAATGACGTATTTTGGTTCAGGCATTTGCTCGTATAATCTCACTAAAGACGGAGCCATTTTCATTGTTACCGTACCGGCTGTTAAAATTAGGTCTGCTTGCCTAGGACTTGATCTTGGTACCAATCCATAACGATCAAAATCGAATCGTGAACCTATTAATGAAGCAAATTCAATGAAACAACAACTGGTACCGTATAGAAGGGGCCATAAACTGGAGAGTCTTGACCAATTCGAAAGATCATTTAGTGTAGTTGAAATAACAGAATTGGAACTTGTTTGGTCAAGTAAGGGAAACTCAATCAAATTCATAACTGTCTCAATAGAATCTTTTCCTTCTTTTTTTTTGTCTAAATATTCAGTTAAGACCATTCCAAGGCTCCTTTTCGCCATGCATAAACTAAACCGACAACTAAGATAAGCACGAAAATCAAAGCTTCGATAAAAACGGATACACCCAATACGTCGAAACTCATTGCCCAAGGGTATAGAAAGACGGTTTCCACATCAAAAACAACAAAAACGAGCGCAAACATATAATAGCGTATTCGGAATTGTACCCAAGCCCCTCCCATGGGTTCTATACCCGATTCATAACTAGAAAGCTTCTCTGGTCCTTCACTAACCGGGGCTAAAAGCCCTGAAATCGAAAATGCCAAAATAGGAATAAGGCTTGCTATTATTAGAAATGTCCAAAAAATATCATATTCGTGAAGCAGAAACATAATGTACTCCCATTAATGTGGAATAGGCGGAACTTAAATTAGTCAATTCAATTCAGCATTGTCAATTTATCCAGAACTTCTCTCTTTTCCTCGGTGAAACAAGAATCTTTTTTGTTCAAACAAAAGCGCTTAGTTTAGCCTTTGTTTCCTCTGTGCTGCATCTTCTTTAAAGATTCATCCAATGGAATCCCAACTCCCTTTCTTTTGGATTTCCATTCTATTTAGATATGGTGTATGTAGATCTAATTCTTATATAAAGAAAACTTTATCGTTTCACTTTGTCTCGCTTTCTCTAGAATCTCTATAAAAAAAGAATAGCTCTATCCTTTATTTACTATTTAATAATAATAAGAGACTATTAAATAAAAATGAGAATACTACTAATTAGAATAATTAGAACCTAATTAAGATAGTAGGACTAATCTATGCAGTATAATGAGAAGTAATACTATAAAAATAAAAATAAAGAACTCTATTTCAGAACTATGAGACAGAATATTCTGTTTTCTTATTTACTCTTTACTTTATTTTTTCTATTTTTCGTTTTTCTTTTCCTGTCTGTATGATTTTGATTTTCGATGAATGAGCCTTTGGTAATGCTTTTATCTCTATTCTATGTCGCAGGCGCCTATCCAGTCTATAAACAAATACTAATGCGAAAATGAAAACTATACTAAACTAAAGAAAACATAGGATAGAGATCCTAAAATAGAAAAAAGGGCATATTAGGGCTATACGGATTCGAACCGTAGACCTTCTCGGTAAAACAGATCAAACGGATTATTATCGAAATGATTTGAACTGTTTCAAAGACCCAACATGCATTTTTTTGCATTGGGCTCTTTCATAAACTGATTTAAAGATCAGTTAGTCCACCATAGTTTTTCTTTACGGAAAGATAATGAGATGGCTCCCTGTGCTCTGATTGATTTTTTGTATTATGATCTATCTAGGAGCAATACCAAAGTGTTTCAAAGGAGGATTACCTTGACTTAGGTCTGCCTCTGGTCTAAATTAAATCAACCTAAGTGAAATGGAGTCTCTATCGTTCCACTGCAAGAGTTAACTATGAGACTTCATACACCTTAAAGTTCATAGAACGAAAAGAAGTTTTTTGGAGGCCCTTATCCTCATTACGCCTAGCATTTAGTGGGCTGGATATTTACCTTATCAACTAGCAAATCCATAAGGGTTCTATTTGATTAGGCACCTGAATTGGCACCTGAATCGGACTGAACCGACTGTTTGTCAGGCTACTGTTCTCCTATTCTCTCGAATCTATGAAGTAAGACATTGATTTTGCAATAAGATCGATTATGTTCATTGCATAATAAGCTCCTTTGAAAAGCATTGGCGCACGTGTAAACGAGTTGCTCTACCGAACTGAGCTATAGCCCTTATCAGAGATATCTTAACATATAGAGAATTTCTTGTCAAGATGAATATTTTCTAATGCCAGAGGATATCCCTTTGATCTGTATCTGTTTAGTATTTAGTTTAGTATTTAGTATATAACAGACCAATAACAGAGCGGTATTGCTTAGAAAAGGGATTCAATATATAATCGATCGAAGTAATGGGTCTTCCTTTGTGGTGATAAATTGCCTACTTAACTCAGTGGTTAGAGTATTGCTTTCATACGGCGGGAGTCATTGGTTCAAATCCAATAGTAGGTAAGTAGGTAGAAAAATTACTAGATAGCATTGGACTTACTTCGCTTCGCTATCTAATAACTTTTTCTACCCCTCTTCCCTTTTTCTTTGTATCAACTATAAACCACTGGATTGTCTTCAATTGGATGGGGGAATCCAATTGACAGCCTCGATTCGTATCCTAGCTCGTCTGAGAGCGAGCTTCGCTTCAACCAAATCTTTCGTACCCTCAGCTTTACTCAAGTTAGCTTCGGCTATTTCAAGTGCCTTTTGAGCTTCTTCCGGATCAATATCACTACCCAGTTCCGCATCATTTCCTAAAATGATGATCTCATTATTAACTATTCTCGCAAAACCGCTCCACAGAACCGCCGTTAACCATTGGTCGTTGAGGAGGCGTATTCTCAAAGGACCCATATCTACTGCTGTGTTAATAGGGGCGTGGTTTGGTAATACGCCAATTTGGCCACTATTCGTGGATAAAATGATTTCTTTCACTTCACAATCCCAAATAATTCGCTTAGGAGTCAGTACATAAAGATTTAATTTCATTTCTGCGATTTGTTCTCCTCTTCTAAGGTTATAGCTTTCGTGCTAGCTTCATCGATGTTACCCACCAAATAAAAAGCCTGTTCAGGTAGGCCGTCTAATTCTCCGGAAAGGATTAGTTGAAATCCCCTAATAGTTTCCGCAAGAGCAACATACTTTCCTGGAGAACCAGTAAAAACTTCTGCCACAAAGAACGGTTGTGATAAGAAACGCTCAATTTTTCTTGCTCTTGCTACAGTTAAACGATCCTCTTCCGATAATTCATCCAAGCCAAGAATTGCGATAATGTCCTGAAGTTCTTTGTAACGTTGTAAAGTTTCCTTAACTCTTTGCGCAGTTTCATAATGTTCGTTGCCAACGATCCGAGGCTGTAACATAGTTGATGTTGAATCTAAAGGATCTACTGCTGGATAAATACCCTTGGAAGCTAATCCTCTGGAAAGTACGGTAGTAGCATCCAAATGTGCAAATGTTGTGGCAGGGGCAGGGTCGGTCAAATCGTCCGCAGGTACATAAACTGCTTGAATCGAAGTTATAGATCCCTTTTTAGTAGAAGCAATTCTTTCTTGCAAAGAACCCATTTCTGTACTAAGAGTAGGTTGATAACCCACTGCGGAGGGCATTCTCCCTAATAAAGCGGATACCTCTGATCCTGCTTGAACAAAACGAAAGATATTATCGATAAATAAAAGCACGTCTTGCTTATTAACATCTCGGAAATATTCTGCCATAGTTAGGGCAGTTAAACCAACTCTCATACGAGCTCCCGGTGGTTCATTCATTTGGCCATAGACTAGAGCTACCTTTGATTCTTCAATATTTTTTTCATTAATTACTCCGGATTCCTTCATTTCCATATAAAGATCATTTCCTTCACGAGTCCGTTCCCCTACTCCACCGAATACGGATACGCCCCCATGAGCTTTAGCAATGTTATTGATTAATTCCATGATCAGTACTGTTTTACCTACTCCAGCCCCCCCAAATAGTCCTATTTTTCCTCCACGTCGATAAGGAGCTAAAAGATCGACGACCTTAATACCTGTTTCAAAGATGGATAATTTCGTATCTAACTCGATAAAGGCAGGCGCAGATCTATGAATAGGGAACGTTGCACTACTATCTACAGGACCCAAATTGTCAACAGGCTCCCCAAGAACGTTGAAAATTCGTCCGAGAGTAGCTCCACCGACCGGAACACTGAGAGGAGCTCCCGTGTCAATCACTTCCATTCCTCTCATCAACCCGTCCGTAGCACTCATAGCTACAGCTCTAACTCGATTATTTCCTAATAATTGTTGTACCTCACAAGTCACATTAATTTGCTTATCGGCAGTGTCTCTACTCTGGACTACTAAAGCGTTATAAATATAAGGTAACTTGCCCGGGGGAAAAGTGACATCCAGCACGGGTCCAATAATTTGATCGATACGACCTGTACTTTTTTCTTCACTTGTGGAAACCCCGGGACGAGAAGTAGTAGGATTGGTTCTCATAATTATCACATAATTAAAAAAAAGGAATTTGTCGAAATTTTTCTTTTTTTATTGTTGAATAATGCCAAATCAAATCAAAAAAAATCCAAAAGTAAAAAGGAAATGAATTAGTTAATTCAATAAGAGAGAAAAGGGGACCAGGACTTGATTTCGTTGCCCAAGCGAATCCCATTCAATCGTTTACTCATGGAATGAGTCCGTTGGAAAGTTCAATCAATCTTTTTTTCATATACATTTTGCCTTTTGTGGAGGATCTGTGCCTACTCTACTTTCCTATCTAGGACTTCGATATACAAAATATATACTACTGTGAAGCATAGATTGCTGTCAACAAAGAATTTTATTAGTATTTAGTTAGGTATTTGCATTCCAAATAAGAAAAGAGACCTATTAAGAACTTGTAAAATAAGGATTAGGGATTAATTTGGGTTGCGCTATACCTATCAAAGAGTATACAATAATGATGGATTTGGTAAATCAAATCCATGGTTTAATAACGAACCGTGTTAACTTACCATAACAACAACTCAATTCCTATCGAATTCCTATAGTGGAATTCCTATAGGATAGAACATACACAGGGTGTACGCATTATATATGAATGAAACATATTCATTAACCTAAGCATGCCCTCAATTTTCTTTAATGAGTTGATATTATATTAATTGAATATCCTTTTTGTTTTACGAGATTTTTGCTAAAGTTTCATTTACGCCTAATTAACATCGAGTAGACCCTGTTATTGTGAGAATTCTTAATTCAAGAGTTGTAGGGAGGGACTTATGTCACCACAAACAGAAACTAAAGCAGGTGTTGGATTTCAAGCTGGTGTTAAAGATTATAAATTGACTTACTACACCCCAGAGTATGAAACTAAGGATACTGATATCTTGGCAGCATTCCGAGTAAGTCCTCAGCCTGGGGTTCCGCCCGAAGAAGCAGGGGCTGCAGTAGCTGCCGAATCTTCTACTGGTACATGGACAACTGTTTGGACTGATGGACTTACCAGTCTTGATCGTTACAAAGGACGATGCTATCACATCGAGCCTGTTGCTGGGGAAGACAGCCAATGGATCTGTTATGTAGCTTATCCATTAGACCTATTTGAGGAGGGTTCCGTTACTAACATGTTTACTTCCATTGTGGGTAACGTATTTGGGTTCAAAGCCCTACGTGCTCTACGTTTGGAGGATCTACGAATTCCCCCTACTTATTCAAAAACTTTCCAAGGCCCGCCTCATGGTATCCAAGTTGAAAGAGATAAGTTGAACAAGTATGGCCGTCCTTTATTGGGATGTACTATTAAACCAAAATTGGGATTATCCGCAAAAAATTATGGTAGAGCGTGTTATGAGTGTCTACGTGGTGGACTTGATTTTACCAAAGATGATGAAAACGTAAACTCACAACCATTTATGCGCTGGAGAGACCGTTTTGTCTTTTGTGCCGAAGCTATTTATAAATCACAGGCCGAAACCGGTGAAATCAAGGGGCATTACTTGAATGCGACTGCGGGTACATGTGAAGAAATGATTAAGAGAGCTGTATTTGCGAGAGAATTAGGGGTTCCTATTGTAATGCATGACTACTTAACCGGGGGATTCACCGCAAATACTACTTTGGCTCACTATTGCCGCGACAATGGCTTACTTCTTCACATTCACCGTGCAATGCATGCAGTTATTGATAGACAGAAAAATCATGGTATGCATTTCCGTGTATTAGCTAAAGCATTGCGTATGTCTGGGGGAGATCATATCCACTCCGGTACAGTAGTAGGTAAGTTAGAAGGGGAACGCGAAATGACTTTAGGTTTTGTTGATTTATTGCGCGATGATTTTATTGAAAAAGATCGTGCTCGCGGTATCTTTTTCACTCAGGACTGGGTATCCATGCCAGGTGTTATACCGGTAGCTTCAGGTGGTATTCATGTTTGGCATATGCCAGCTCTGACCGAAATCTTTGGGGACGATTCTGTATTACAATTTGGTGGAGGAACTTTAGGACATCCTTGGGGGAATGCACCTGGTGCAGCAGCTAATCGAGTGGCTTTAGAAGCTTGTGTACAAGCTCGTAACGAAGGGCGTGATCTTGCTCGCGAAGGTAATGAAATTATCCGAGCAGCTTGCAAATGGAGTCCTGAACTAGCCGCAGCTTGTGAAGTATGGAAGGCGATCAAATTCGAGTTCGAGCCGGTAGATACTATCGATAAGAAGGTCTAAAAAAAAATAAACGAAATAAAAAGAGAAAAAAATAAGTTATGAAATGCAGTAATTCTTCTTTATTCTTCTAATTGATTGCAATTAAACTCGGCTCAATCTTTTTTTTTATAAAAAAGATTGAGCCGAATAAAAATAGATCATGATATGATCATGAGACTTGACAAATCGAGATTCGTCTATTCTATATATCTAGAATATATATATATATTAAGGTATAATACAATAAAGAAATAAAAAGAAAATAATAAAATATAGTAGTATCATATGATAATGGAATCAAATACGCAGTATTTACAGAAAAAAGTCTTCGTTTATTGGGAAAGAATCAATATACTTTTAATGTCGAATCGGGATTCACTAAGACAGAAATAAAGCATTGGTTCAAACTCTTCTTTGGATTAAGGTGGTAGCTGTGAATAGCCATCGACTACCTGGAAAAGGTAGAAGAATAGGACCTATTCTGGGCCGTACAATGCATTACAGACGTATGATCATTACCCTTCAACCGGGTTATTCTATTCCACTTCTAGATAGAGAAAAAAACTAAAGGAGAATGAATGAAAAAAGACATAGTTTGGAAGTTAGACCTTTTTATAAGACTCTCTTTCAATTTCAAAAAAGAGGACGTTTGAAACTTTTAACAGGCGTAATCGTGAGTCAACATGCTAGAACTAGATAAGGAAGTTTTCTATAACCTTAATAAAAAGGATAAAAAGGTAGTTTTAGTTTATGACTCCGATCAAGAGCGAGAAATCCTTGATTTGGGATTGGACATAGAACCTGGACCCATCGGAGAGACGTTGAAAGGAGCGTATCCTGATGGTAAGAATTATACTTTCGTGGAAATACAGCGCTATAGACTTCAGTGTGGTAGAGTAGACGTTTTGTTCCTAATTTTTCTGGACCAAACCTCCGCTCCGACCCAACGATACAATGAATTTTTTCTGTTCATATTCATAAATAAAAAAGATTAGGAATCGCAATGCTACTATATGCGTCCAGAGCAGTATTTTGAATACTATTCTTCTATAATCCATTATTGCGCGGGGTCTTACTAACAGGACTTCGCGGCACAGGACGGGTCTTCGTCGAAAAGCTAACACCACCCGGCATTTTCATACCCTTTCTTTGGGTGGTATATCGCCTTTAAAAGTCTAAGAGGGTAGTAGGGGGGATCTTAAGAGGGTAGTAGGGGATCTTAAGAGGGTAGTAGGGGATCTATAGTAGGTAAGATAATTTGCCCTTTGATTTTGATTGAATATACTATTTTTCTGCCTTTACCACGCATTATTGTATGCGCTTCTAGAGAAGTATGTATGCAGGAAGTAAATTCTAGTCGCTTTCTTTTGAATCCAATTTCAAATTAGATTAGAAAGATAGAAAGGCCATGAGGATGGGAAAATAAAAAAAATCTTTTTAATTAGTTCTCCTTTTTTGGAATTTTCTTATTATCCTTATCATTTTTTTTACAGAATATTTTGCAAACTAAAAAAATACAATAGTCAATATTCCTTATAATAGATATACTTAATTATATCATAAGAATCTTAAGATATTTTTCGACTAGATAGAAATAGTAAATTTGAATTGAGACACCTATTCCATGACGGATTTAAACTTACCTTCTATTTTCGTGCCTTTAGTAGGCTTAGTATTTCCGGCAATTGCAATGACTTCTTTATTTCTTTATGTGCAAAAAAAAAAGATTGTCTAGTATTTTTTAGTGTAAGTAATATAATATGGTAGGGTATGTGACTTTTTCTACACACACTTTCTACACACAAATGAAAAACGGCTATGGATGCAGATATAGGCTACGAGCATAAATGCATGAATATGCAGAGCTTGGTATAGCGAGTTTTTTTTTATTTATTTTAATTGAATCAACGAATATTTTTTGAATAGAAAGTCAATGTATCTAACCTATTATTTCACAGGAGTACTAGTTGCTGAAGGCGATTTCAGAATCAAAAAAAGTAAAGGCAAAATTATTTAGCTTATTCTCTCAATTTCAATCGACCGCTGCTGGATTTAGTATATCTAATATGAATTGGCGATCAGAACACATATGGGTAGAACTTCTAAAAGGTTCTCGAAAAAGGAGTAATTTTTTCTGGGCCTGTATTCTTTTTCTAGGTTCACTAGGATTCTTATTGGTTGGGACTTCCAGTTATCTTGGTAAGAATATTATATCTATACTTCCATCTCAAGAAATTCTTTTTTTTCCGCAGGGGGTCGTGATGTCTTTCTACGGAATCGCAGGCCTATTCATTAGCTCCTACCTGTGGTGTACTATTTTGTGGAATGTAGGTAGTGGTTATGACCGATTCGATAGAAAAGAGGGAATAGTTTGCATTTTTCGTTGGGGATTCCCTGGAATAAAACGTCGCGTCTTCCTTCGATTCCTTATGCGGGATATCCAATCAATTAGAATTCAGGTTAAAGAGGGTCTTTATCCTCGTCGTATTCTTTATATGGAAATCCGGGGCCAGGGGATCATTCCCTTGACTCGTACTGATGATAAGTTTTTTACTCCACGAGAAATTGAACAAAAAGCTGCCGAATTGGCCTATTTCTTGCGCGTACCAATTGAAGTATTTTGAGGTATCTTTTTTGAACTGAATTGAATGAAGAAAAGATAAATTGGAAGAAGAAAAGTTTTCTCAACATGGGGAGGAAGTCCCTTCGAAATTGGATTTGTTATTGTAAGGGGATTTTTAAGTATTTATCTAAAGGAAGGAACAAACGAGGATAAGATAAAATTATTTTAAATTTTTTTTGTCGAAGTTAGATATATTGCATACTATTCTTCTCTTCCATTTTCACCCGAAAGGGCTTTTTTTATTCTATTTCACTATTTCATTCCATCTAGATCTAAGAAAGAACCCAATGCACTGAAATTCCACTAATATACAAAAAAGAAGAATAGATACAGGGTATCAAACCTATAGAGTTTTTGCTTCAAAGAAATAGAAATATCATGAAATAGAAATATCATCATATAGAGTCAGGGAATGGAATAGAGTCAGCGAATGAAGCATATTCATTAACAACTCCATTTACAGATCAAAAATGAAAAAAAAGAAAGCATTGCCTTCTTTACTATATCTTGTATTTATCGTACTTTTGCCTTGGGGGGTCTCTTCCTCATTTAACAAATGTCTGGAACTTTGGATTAAGAATTGGTGGAATACCAGGCAATCCGAAACTCTCTTAACTGATATTCAAGAGAAAAGGATTCTAGAAAGATTCATAGAATTAGAAGAACTTTCTCTCTTGGACGAGATGATAAAAGGGAAACTAAAGACACATGTACAAAAACCTCCTACAGGAATACACAAGGAAATAATACAATGGGTCAAAATAAATAATGAGGATCATCTCCATATCATTTTGCATTTCTCGACAAATATAATCTGTTTGGCTATTCTAAGTGGTTCTTTTTTTCTGGGTAAAGAGGAACTTGTCATTTTGAATTCTTGGGTTCAGGAATTCTTCTATAATTTAAA
Organism: Hordeum vulgare subsp. vulgare; assembly: GCF_904849725.1. Lineage (NCBI taxonomy): Eukaryota > Viridiplantae > Streptophyta > Magnoliopsida > Poales > Poaceae > Hordeum > Hordeum vulgare. The sequence continues at coordinate 1,818 of NW_025422641.1, read as the reverse complement.
TGACTCAATAAAAGCTTTTTTTATTCTTTTAGTTACTGATTTTTTTGTTGGATTTCACTCCACCCGTGGTTGGGAACTAGTAATTCGTTGGGTCTATAACGATTTTGGATGGGCTCCTAATGAGCTTATTTTCACTATTTTTGTTTGTAGTTTTCCAGTAATTCTAGATACATGTTTGAAATTTTGGGTCTTTTTTTGTTTAAACCGTCTATCTCCTTCGCTTGTAGTCATTTATCATTCAATTAGTGAAGCATAAATTCATTTGATCTCCCGATATTAATATTAATCAAATTAGCATCTTTCTTTAGAAAGAAAGCCCTTTTCCATTTTACCAAAATTCTTTCTATTTATACCTGCTTTAAGGTATTCATCATTGCAGTACAACTGTTGCAGTAGAATGCCAACAAATTCGTGTATAGGGAACTAGATTAGCTTAGCTACCTATCTAATTTATTGTAGAAATTCTGGGATCTGTGATTGGACATGGAAAATAGAAATACTTTTTCTTGGGTAAAGGAACAGATAACTCGATCGATTTCTGTATCGATCATGATATACGTAATAACTCGGACATCTATTTCAAATGCATATCCCATTTTTGCGCAGCAGGGTTATGAAAACCCACGAGAAGCAACTGGGCGAATTGTATGTGCCAATTGCCATTTAGCTAGCAAGCCCGTCGATATTGAAGTTCCCCAAGCTGTGCTTCCCGATACTGTATTTGAAGCAGTTCTTCGAATTCCTTATGATATGCAATTGAAACAAGTTCTTGCTAATGGAAAAAAGGGAGGGTTGAATGTAGGTGCTGTTCTTATTTTGCCCGAGGGATTTGAATTAGCGCCGCCCGACCGTATTTCCCCTGAGTTAAAAGAAAAGATAGGAAATCTTGCTTTTCAGAGTTATCGTCCCGATAAAAAAAATATTCTTGTGATAGGCCCTGTTCCCGGTAAGAAATATAGTGAAATTGTCTTTCCCATTCTTTCCCCTGATCCTGCTACGAAGAAAGATGCTCATTTCTTAAAATATCCTATATATGTAGGGGGAAACCGAGGAAGAGGACAGATCTATCCTGATGGTAGCAAGAGTAACAATACAGTCTATAATGCTACGTCAACAGGTATAGTAAGAAAAATACTACGTAAAGAAAAAGGGGGGTATGAAATATCCATAGTTGATGCATCAGATGGACGCCAAGTGATTGATATTATACCTCCCGGACCAGAACTTCTTGTTTCAGAGGGGGAATCCATCAAGATTGATCAACCATTAACAAGCAATCCTAATGTGGGAGGTTTTGGTCAGGGGGACGCAGAAATCGTGCTTCAGGATCCATTACGTGTCCAAGGCCTTTTGTTCTTCTTCGCATCCGTTATTTTGGCACAAGTTTTTTTGGTTCTCAAAAAGAAACAGTTTGAAAAGGTTCAATTGTACGAAATGAATTTCTAGGTCCCGGAATTTCTTACCATCAAGTTGGTAAAAAGCCTCGATTTATTGGCAATTGCTAGAATTATCTATGATCTTTTTTGGAAATCCTTTTTTTGTTTAGACTTTTTTTTGTTTACGAGATGTCTGGAATTCCTTATTTATATCTCATGCAAAAGAAGAGAATCCAAGGCAAAGGCGAGAACAATAAAATTTAAATTTCTTTCGAGGGATTGCAGGTCTTCTTAATCGTCTATTCGGCACAAGAAAAAGGCTTTTTCTTGTGCCGATTCTTCTTGTATCAAAATAAGAATCCTTTTTCTTCCTAATTCGTCAAAGATTACTTTACTATTTCTTCTTTATTCGGGTCTGTCTCTTGGGCCTCTTTTTCTTTTG